>NC_133617.1:198820316-198932816 GCF_048593235.1 Sminthopsis crassicaudata
ACAGAAAGGGGCAAGGATATGAAGAATTTAAATATTGGAAGAGTTTATATTTGATTCAAGAGGAAAGAGGAAGTTACCAGAGTTAATGCATAGACAACTAGAGGGAAGAAAGAGAAGAACAAAAGAGAAGAATAAAATTACCTACAGTTTAAGAAAATCACTTTGGCAGCTATATTGACAGAATGGATTGGGGAAGCAGGTAATTCATTCCTCAAAGATTCTAAAGAGTAAAGGTTTTTACTATACACAGATACATGATTAGGTGTACATTCATCATCAAGACCTCTTTCCAGAAATTTCATTTCTGTAATACATTAATGAATCTAAATGTGGGTGATGAGAAGACTAGTAAATGAATGACTAATTTGTACATGAAGGTGGATAAAATGGAGTTGGTGGCTTGTTACACTATATAAAAATACTATACCATTTATTACATTATTTCCATTTCCCTTGTGCCCTTCAAAAACTCACTGTCCAAAACTTCAACCTGCTCAAAATAATGCCGCTTATTTTGTTTTACTAATAATATATTCACCTATTATAACATGAGAGGGTAAAAAGAAACATGTTTTTATCAGTTGTAATAAAGTTCTGAAAGAAAATTAAATTAAATGACTAAAATGAAACTTCTGAATCATCCTTGTACTTAATTATCCATATAAATTCCTAATATTTATTTTAACAATACCATCTCAAATGGTATGATTTTGCTGGTCTGAGTACTCTTTAGTTAGACCAACATCTAATGATGTAACAACACCACAAATTCTATCATTTCATCCTTCTCCCTTACAACATATTATCACCCCTCAACTGACATGAACTTCTCACAGTCTTGTACAAGACACTTTATACTTTAAATCCCCTTTGTCCTTCTACTTTAATACTTTTCTTACTGCCCTTATAGGTCAAGTTCCAAGAAACCTCTCTATCATCTCCACTCCACAGGGTCTGACATGCCTAGGCCCTTCCATCTTGCTGAAGACAAGCCCTCTGAAGCCACCCACAACTTCATAGTAATCTCTTCTATTTTAAGACTCATTTAACTCATACATCATCCAATCAAGATTCTGGTAGTGTTCGTTGTCTTCTGATCTCCCTGAACTGGACACAATCTTCTCCTGGTCTTGTCTTCTTGCCTTTAGTCTCTTGCTTATTTGGGTAAAAGACATCTAAAGATCCAAGCCTTGGACTACTCCCACCATCCACTGCTTTCATTGCTACTGATATGCCACTGAATAATGCTGGAGGAAACTGTGAAACCATGCTACTACAAGTTTTTACCTGGGCTCTCTTTTCTTTATATGGCAATTCTTTCCTTCTTCCCTAGGAAATGGATTATTCCACTAATCAGATTGGCTTGTGTAAACCTTTTCATCCCTCCTTAAACTTCCCATATATCTTCCATTCTCCCATTCAAACAGTTAAGAAACTTGACATATTTCACTTTAAAAAATGAGGCTATTCCCAGAAAAACTTGCTTTGTTTTCCCAATGTTCCTCACTTCACATTATTCAGATCATTTTTGCTTCTGGTACTATCATGTACTTCACCATTAGGTAGGCTAATTCTCTACATGTTTATGTGATCCCATTTTATACTGTTTTCCCTAACAAACTGCCCTCTCTATTAGATATACTCTGTTCATAATTTTCAATTTATTCTTTTCTACTGGCTTCTTACCTACTGCCTACAAGCATGCCCAATGCTCAAAAAAAAAAAAAAAATTCCTTGATCCGTGGTAAATTTCTAAGTCTGTGGATAATAGAAGTTTCCTTTTCCCTTGCTCTCAACACTCTCTTAACTCTTTGCAGTCTGACTTTTGACTTCAGCATTCATTCAACCAAAATCATTCTCTCCAAATATACTAATTATCTCTTATTTGCCCAAATTTAAAGATCTCTTTTCAATCATCTTTCTGATCTCTCTGCAGCTGCTGACATTGTCAATCACCATCTTCACATTGATGTTCTCTTAAGTTTTTTGGCTTTCTTCCTACTTGTATAATTGCTCTTTTTCCTTTGCTAGACTTTCATATAGGTCTAGCCAAAAAATCATGGGTATTAACCAAGATTCCTTCACTAGTGTTCTTTTCTTCTCTTGATATATCATTTTGTTAATTTCATCATTTCCTTTGACTGTAAATATTATCTCTATATTGGCACTTTTCAGGTATATTTATATATCCTAAGCACACCCCTGACCTATAGTCCCACATCTTCAGCTGCTTAGTGAACATTTCAAACTGGCTGTTCTGTAGGCCATCATAAACTCAACTTATCCAAAGTTGGCAAGTCCCCTAACATCCTCCTAGTCTTATAGGCTCTTAACTGGGTCTTCATTCTCCATAAACACTTTTTTGCCAAGTTCTATAGCTTTTATCTTCATAACATTTCTCATTTATGCCCCCTTTTTCCCTCTAACACTGCCCCCAACCTGATGTAGGCATTAAGATGAGGTTACTATAGCAGTTAAGAACACTCTGAGCTCAGATCTAAAGACCTACAAGTATACCTTAATCTAAAAGAAATCATCTTTTAAAAAATAAGTTTTATTTTCAAAATACATTCCCATATTGGCCACATTCAAAATGTCTGCCTTATTCTCTATCTTGTGTCTATAGTCGCTCTGTCAGTAAGGACTAGAATATAAAATTGTGGTTGGTGACTGTAATGATCAGTTATTAAGTCTTCCAAGTTCTTTTTCTTTATGATGTCCTCATTTTCTTTCTTTGATGTCTTTTGGATACTTTTGTAGTAAGATTAAAGTGTGAAAAGGGTAGGTATAGTTCAATAACATTTGGGGCATAATTCAAAATTCCTAAATGATTAAATCTAGCCATAGCTCAACCAATAGGGCAGTGGTATGTCTGTTCTCCCACATTCCTGCCATTTTCTGTTTTTGTTTCTATCTGATGATATAAGGTAGAACTTAAGAGTTGCTTCAATTTATGTCTTAAGTTATCAATAATTTGGAACTTCTAAGGGCAACTTTTTGAGTACTTAGGGAAAAGGAGTTTACAGGAGCTTGATATTAACTCAGATTTTACCTAACAATCAATACATTGGTTACAATGAAAACAAGACAAAATTGTCAATACTGAAAGAGTTAGGGAAACACAAGTAAATCAATGAATTGTTGATAGAGCTATCAATTAGTAAAAGCATTCTGAAAAGTAATTTAGAATTGTAGAAATAAAGTGGCCAAAATATTCATACTTCTGAATCTAAGGATTACTAGGTTTTCACCTCAATAAAGTGATTAATGAAAAAAATGACCCCATAAATCAAAATATTTGTAACACTTTTGTGGTAGCTTATAACTCAAAAACAATGTAGATGCCCATAAATTGAGTAATCATTAAACAAATTGTGGTAAATGGATACAATAAAATATTTGTTCTTTAACACAAAATTAAAATCATTAATAGAGACAAACATGAAAATTATAAAAAAAAAACTGACATAAAGGTAAACAGGCGGTTAAACAATATGTACAATAACTACAATAATACAAATAAATGGAAAGAACAAGAACAAAACAACTAAAAAAGAATAAAGATAAGATTTGCCTCACAGGAGATATGATTTGACATTTCCATATTCTTTTTTCTTTGTTGAGGGGGACAACTTTATCAGGGTGTAAGTCCATATAAATGTAAGTAAAATTCTATATATTAACCGATTTTGTTGATTTTTTTCAATTTAAAAAAATATATTTATTATAAGTGATGGCTAGATTGGGAGAGGGAAGGCATAAGAATATAGGGAGGAAATCTAGGCAATGTAAGAAATATATATACATATATGTCTATATGAAAATACATACACATGTGTGTTTTTATACGTGTTTGTGTAAATAAAGCTCTTGTTTTGTATCATCAGTTTGTAAACTCCTTGAGAGCAGGAATTTGCTCATCTTTTTCTCTCTTACATGTAATCTATCTTCTAGTAACACTGGTCATTTTTCTATTCTTTACCAAGATTACTCCATCTTCCAATTAAGTGCCTTTTTAATGGCTGTCTCAATCCTGGAAGAGTCTTCCTTCTCAAATCTGGGCTTCCTTCAAGACTCAACTAAATAAGGCTTTGGCTGAAGAACTTTCATGGTCATCCCCACAACTAATGCTAAGAAACCTAAAGTGAAGGGCAGTTTAAGTAACTTAAAGTTACACAGATAGTAAGCAAAAGTGGGATACATGTTGAAACTAATTTAATTCCTACAATTATTTTTTGGTAAAAAAAAAATAGTCCTATTCTCTATACTCTTCCACATCTATAAATCATTTATGATTCACTTATTCTAAGTTTTAAGTGTCTGGAAAACAGTATGTCATATATACTAGAAACAATTAAAGAACAATGTAAAAAGAGGGTAAAAAAAAGATGGAGAAATAGAAGAATGAAGGGATAAAGAAATGGGAGGAAAAGTGAGGACTAACAAATTACTCATCAGAATTAAAGAATTTTAGGTATGACAGGCTCCTCAGAGGGACATGGTTCAACTACATTAGGAAAAATTACTTCTATTTCATGACAGAAGGTCATCTAGGCTAAGCCTGAAACCATCAGTATCCTCTTTCCTGTGTCCAATTGAAATTTGCTTATTAGGAACGCCCATCCATTATCCCAGGGGAAAACATAACAAATCTAAATCCCTCTTACACATGACATCCTTTAAATACTTGTAGATGGCTAGCATGTATTTGACTTCATGGCTTTAAGTCTTAATATGTTCAGATCCTTCAAGTGGTCCTACATGGCCAGTTTGCCAGACCCCATCCTCCACAAGTTCCCAATATTCACTATTTCATAAAATGTAGCTCTGAAAACTGAATGCAATAATTCAAAAGGAGGTTAGTTAGATTGCATGTGGTCTATTGTGCAGTGATTTTAAGTACTTCAAATTTCTGTCATATTCCTACCTAGACAAAAATAAAGCTTAGTTTGGCACTATGTTCTTGCTTAGATTGTCTTTCTAGGTTTTCTCCAAATTAAATTCCCCCAAAAAAATCCCTTAAGTAAGAGCTTCCCAACTTTTTCAGGAATCAAAGTTTAGCTCCCAGGACTAAAGATGGGGTGATCTAGATTTCTCTTTTATGCAAAGCAAGACCTTTTTTCTCACTCCTGATTTACACAACAGAATAGCAAAGTAAAAATAGCCTAAAAAAGTAAATACACACAAAAACACAAGCTCTAAGAATATTTCCATATTGACATTAGTGATGCCTGAACTATTCAACATTAAAATTTGAAGAACCCACAAATTGAACTTCTACCAAATCTGAAGAATATTTTATAGTAAAAAAGAAAGAAAAGAAAATAGGAATGATGTATATGAAGATAGTACATCTATGATTAGAAAGCTTACTTACTAAATTCAACCTTTTAAAGCTCAAGTGTGGCTTCCTGATGAGTTGGGAAAACCTTCCCTGTGGGCTCTTATACACTTCACTAGGGAATCAGCTACTTACAGCCAATACTTGAGTGCATTTTTGTCCTGAACAGGTGCTAATTAGTCTAATTAACAGGCTAGATACTTGTTAGCTAGCTGTGGAGGGGATTTAACCTAACATTTGCCAGATCCTGGGAAGTATTTTCTAGAACTTATCTCAAATCCGTTTACAAACTAACGTGTTGCCCAGGTTCAAGAGGCTGGGAAATGTTTTTTTCCCCGCTGACCCTTCTAAAATCATCATCAGAAAGAACAATTTTTTCTTTGCAATAAAACAGTAAAAGAAGCTAATGAGGATAACATCATTCCCAGATTGCCCTGAGCTCCTAAGAATGGGAAATAAAAATTATTCACTAAAGAATAGCCACTTAAAACACTTTTTGCCAATCACAAAAACCTTTTTTCATGTATGCTTTGAGTTTATTTTATAACTGGGAAAATTCTTTTTGTCAAAGACCCTAAAGATAAATAAATTTGTCATGTAGAACTGCAGATGGAATTCACTTCCTTAGCCTTTGTATCTTGTAAATAAGAACATTCCTTAGGAGTTTTTAAGAATAGACACTAATAATTTTTTAAAACTTAAAAAGAATATACACACACATACATATATATTAATAGCTAAGTCTGTTGCCTAGATAATTCTTGAGTAGCTGGTGTCAATTCCTGTCAATCATGTTTTCACAAAAGAGGTATGCTTCTGAAATTATTCACCCTCACACATTTTAAAAACCTATAAAGATACAGGTGGAAGAAATTATAGGACATGAAAGGCCCATTGTATTCCAAATCATTCCTATATTTAAGGAAATTCACCAACACCACATTTCAATTATGTCACAAAGTTGCTGTAGTATAAAAGTTCAATTAAATTTACCATATTAACTAAATATCTTAACAGCTGACATTTAAAATAGTCAACAGTTTCTAGTCAGAAAATAAAATTTTTATCAGTACAGGTCAAATGGGAAAGTACCAGATTATATCAAGTAATGTTAAAAATAACAGTATCAAGTCAGGAATATTGATAAGCATAAGGTTTTTCTGTTCGTTTATTTATTTATTTATTTGTTTGTTTGTTTGTTTGTTTATTTATTTATTTTTTGCTGAGTCGATTGGGGTTAAGTGACTTGCCCAGGATCACACAGCTAGTAAGTGTTAAGTGTCTGAGGCCACATTTGAATTCAGGTCATCCTGACTTCAGGGCTGTTGCTCTATCCACTGCGCCACTTAGCTGCCCTGTTAGGCAAGTTTTAAACTTACTTGTGACTGTCTTTATTAACAAAGAGTTGCTCTATTTCTTAAATCATATATATTCTATAATGACATCCCTAAAAATATTTTCAATCCCTTTAACACAGTAGTGCTTCTCTGGAAGCTTCAAGAGGGAATTGTAACTATTTCAATATTTCTAAACTGTCTTTATATGCACAATTTTGAACAACCTTACACTCTGTTACATTAGATATTCCTTATTCATTTGCTATTCTAGTTCTTCCTCCATTATGTTTATCAATTAATCAAAAAGTCTTTACTGAATAATTCCTAAGTTACTAGTTGTGTGGTATACAAAAGAAATGAGAGTTTATAATTCAATTATAAGGATCAGAAACAATTGGAGAATAATAAAATACTCAACTGCCTGCAAGATAAAGTACAATAGATGTAATTCACAAAAAACTTAGAGGAGGAGAAGTTAGGCTGGGGTCACTGGTACACAGAATACAGAGAGACACAGAGAGCTATTCCTCAGAATCTACCTACAAACCTACAAACATAAGGACAATTGGAAGGAGAAGAACTTGATATAGACCCAAAGATATTCAGAAGCATTTAATATATGAGAAGACTACCTCCTAAAAAGCAGAATATTTGGCAATACACAAATAACTTAATGGTTCCCTATTTTATTCTCTACAATATTCTAAACTTTCATTGAACTTAGTCAATACACATTTACTAACCATCTATTATGTGTCAGGTACTGTGCTCAAATATTGGAGATACAAGGAAAGAAAGAAATAGAATTCTAACCTCAAAATCTCATGTCCTAATGGAGAAGACAACATGTAAATAACTATACAAACAAGCTATATGCAGAATAAGTGTTAAATCAAGGGGAAGGTATTAGTATTAAGAGAAGTAGGAAATAATCAAGAAAGGAAAGAATCTTGATTTTAAATCCTTATTCAAAATACTGGCTATAACTAAGCATATTATTTCATCTAATTCTCAGTTAACTCAAACAAAAATAGGTGTTAATAGTTACACTACCTATCTCACAAGGTTATAAGAAATATATAAATACTGAAAATTATTATTTTATTATGTATAAGTTATTGTATTATATTATTGGTAAGTTATTATGCTCTAACTTTATTAGCTTCCAACTCCATTCTACCAGCTTTTGTCTCACTTCCTATATTGCAGACAATCCAATGGGAAGGAGTTCCCTTAATTCTTATATTTGTCATCTCAAAACTGTTTTCTTCCTCCTTAATTCGGAAGAAGACATAATTCTCCTTCTAATTTAACCTATTGCCTTCTAAGTGTATACTTGATCTTTTTGTCTGTTTTTATCTACATCTTTCCACTGGCTCTTTTTATACTCCTGATAATTCCACTCAAGTATTCAGAAGGTTAAAACACAACACAACACAACACAACACAACACAACACAACACAACACAACACAACAAAAAATACCCTCCCTTTGGTCCTCTGATTACCTTAAGTTATTACATCCCTATTGTAGCTGAAGCCTAAATGGAAGGAAAGAGTGGGTATTGTGTGGGCAGACATCCCTCCAGCAAAATATAGAACCATATCTCCCCCCTCACTTATATTTATTTATTTATTTTTCCCCCCCTGAGGCTGGGGTTAAGTGACTTGCCCAGGGTCACATAGCTAGGAAGTGTTAAGTGTCTGAGACCACATTTGAACTCAGATCCTCCTGAATTCAAGGCTGGTGCTTTATCCACTGCGCCACCTAGCTGCCCTCTCCCCTCCCTTATATCAATGGGATTGGGTAAAGAAGAGACACCTCAGATGCTGGGTCCCTTTCTTCTACAGAGAAGTGATTTAAGTTGCTTAAATGTCTTAGAAATATTTACCTTTAAGGAGACACAACATTTTTTAGAAAGAAGTGAAAACTATGCATCCTGACTTTGCACAAAATCCACAAAGAATGAATAGCTCTGTGGGAGGTGATGGAATCAGGTTTTCTTTGGTCAAAATAAGACACCAGAGTACTTAACATGGGATATTCTGCCTAATTTTTGTGTAAGAGCTTATATACACAACTGAAAGCCAGTCAGTATACCTTTATCAAAGAAAAGTTTTAGCCAATGAGGCCTTGCAGACTGAAGCAAAGGGGGATAAATTGGCCTAAAGATGAGTGTGCCAGCAGAGACTGTAAGAATAGAAAGAATTGATAGTTCAGGGAAAGCAAGATACCCTGTACAGATGATGCAAAAGAAAAGACCTCTAGGATGTTGGAACATTAGAATTGTAAGCTTGTAAGAATCTGTAAGAATTGTTTCACACGCACACACACACAGACACACACACAAAACCCTACTATGTTTAAAGTCCCTGTATCTCACAATGGCTTTCAATGTCACCACATTTTAAGCTGTCATGTCCATATTTCATGTTTTTCTCATGTCCATTTTTCCATAATTACAGTATTCTCCTAATAAAACATGGTATTATCTTATTACAATACCCTTCAATTTCCACCATTCCAAGTTATGTGATATATCATCGGCAAATTGGTCTTCTTCATGTACAGGTACGGTATAACCTTGCAAGTTGTATAATATTGTTGTATTATTTTGTATATTATTATTAAAGCATAGAAATGATTATGTCAACCTTTACTTTTGCCTTTCAAATATAGAAACCTTCTTGTTATTGTTCTTTTGTTCCCTGTGCTTAGAATGCTTTCCTCTATTAAAATCCAACCCTACCTTTTGAATCCTGCCTATGTCCATTAAGCTAGGTTAATTGCTATGTCCTCTAGGAACCCTTTCCTCATCCTATTCTTTCCCACTAAAACCTTTTTTTTTTTTTTTAATGTACTGCTAAATTGGGCCCTTTTTCACTCAATTCTTACCTAGTCTTTACTTACTGAATGGTTATCTCAAATAAACTGAGGCCAAGGAAAGTCTTTAATGTGGAAAGAACAAGATCATTTACTTCAACCTCATTAGTTGGTAAGTTGTTATGCTAACTTTATTAGCTTCCAACTCCATTCTACCAGTTTTGATGTCAGTTGTCTTGATTATTGTTTTGCCATTAGACTTCAATGATTCCTGAAGAGAGAGGCTAACTACTTTGCACAGCTCTACCTCATTGAAAACCAATTCTAAATCGAAACTGTTGATGTCTTCAATCCTCTTCCAGAATGAGGAAGAAACAACAATTTTATATCTTATTAGCAGGAATTTTACATTATAATTATTGTTTATTAATTATATATCATAAACATGTGCTCATTCCAAGCACCATACTCTTCTGATTTCTGACATTAGCTTCCTCAACAAAAGGCAGGAAATTTAGAACTAGGTCATGATCACTGCTCCTTGTATCTACCAAGTTACAGCATTCAAACTATGGCCAGCACTCCAACTATTCCACAACGTAGGAAACAAGGGAATATAATGTAGGAGAGATATTAGCTCAGTATCTTATAGATCCAGTGTTTTGTAAAGTCCATAGTCTAGGAATTCATTGACTATTAGTAATTCCTCATGCTGACTGATAAAATTTCTTCCTTAGTAACTAATGTGCACCTGACCATTCCAACAGTACACACACACACACACACAGACACACACAATCTCCCTGAAATGCCCCATTTATAATGACTACAACTGTTATTTGTAAATTCAGGAATATAAAGCATTAATAATAATACATAAGCTCTCACACTCACTAACTGTTCTTCAGGAAAATAACAAGAAATTACAAATATGTCATTTTCTCATTAGCAGATGTACTTAGTTTTAAGGTAACAACAATGTATCCTCAAGATCAATTTATGATATGCCATGTTTTAATAAACTGATTTTCATGTATAGCTAAGATAGATATCACTACTATGACCAGTTTACAGAACAAAGGAAAAAAAGCAGGTATTAAATCAGCTGAAGTAATACTTATACTCTTTTTAAAAATTAATTTATTATAGATTAAATATATAGAACTAGCATATTAGTAGAAACTGACCATGAGCCACAAACTTCTAGGCCAACTCAAAAACCCTGTCATCATCAAACTTATAAAATAACCATGATTTCTACAGAATATATAAAAGCATAATGGGAAGTTTATAATTTATAATCCTATGTGGCATTATAACATTATGTCAATTTTATAACATTAATCCCAACCATGGGTTTTTATAATATACAATCACTTAAAATAGTGTCATATTGTACTATTATTTAAAGCACATAGAAGTATGTTTCATTAACACTGCTCTATGAATTTTTTACTAGTACAAAATATATATTATAGAAAAAAAAGGAACATCTGTATATAATATTGATGATTCAAACCCCTTTGCACTAATAAAGCTTACAGTTTTATTTGAACCCTGTTGTACTAATTTTTTACATGTCATCAGTACAAAAGTGATCTTTTGGGTCAGATGTCACAAGTATTGGAATGTAAGAGAAGAGATATATCTGGTTTCACATTCTTTCTACTCTGTGTTGAAGTAGAATACATAGATAATCAGATATTAGAATATACATACGGTATACATAAAAAATGCAATCATAAAATTGAGCATAGAGTTACTCTTTATTATGCGTAAAATAGATAATCTTGCATACTAAAAACTAAATTCTATAAATATGTGTTAAATACCTACTATCTGTAAAAGCATGCTGATAAAATAAGAATAGTACATATGGAGAAATAACTAAATGTTAAAAATATCACTTAAAGTACAGCACACATACAGGCCTTCTCTGCCTTTTGGGCTTTTACTTGATTTCTCACAAGGTCCAATCATGCTTTCTGAAAATCTCTTTGGCAAGTATAGTCTGCATTCTGGAATTGTGATTTCTTCTGGTAGCAGTGTGTGTGTGTGTGTGTGTGTGTGTGTGTGTGTGTGTGTGTGCGCGCGCGTGTGTGTGTGTGTGTGAGAGAGAAAGAGGGGGGGGGGGTGGCCTGGGGGAGGGATACCCATGTGCATATAGGCATACATAGCTGGAGCTAAAGCAATGTATATATGCATGTACATACATACATACACACACACACACACACACACACACACACACACACACACACACATTTGAAAATGTTAACTTTCCCCAAATTTGAAATATATTGATAACTAGTTGGTAAGCTTTGGAAAAGACACAACTACAGTTCAAGTGACTAAGTATTCTGATGTCACAAAAATGAACTTTTTTGAAGCTCAGAGAGTATGTGAATGGAACAATCTAGAGACAAGAGAAAGAACTTTTAAATCTTATACTTCAAGGAACATCTTTGAGAAGTACATAAACTGCTGTTCCAATCAAACTTATCAGAACAGTCAGAGCAGACATATCTAAGGTGGTTTATCCCTCTGATGCACTGTTACTTAGAATTAAACATTTCCCTTCTTTTATACTTGAAATCTACTATAAGATATAGAGATGATATAAACTAATGGGAATTAGTAGTAAGTCTGTGTATTCATATTACTTACATTCTCTGACAAAGGTCATTTAGTTTGAGATAATTAAGACAAAATCTTACCACTGAAGAAGAGTTAAAAGTTACAATTTTAAAATATTCAATTTTTCTTTGTCTGCTGTATCAAATGCATCTTTTAGTCATACATGTAATAGATGTGAAGTCATCTTTCATCCCCAAAACCCTCTCATAGCTTCCTAATTCTCTAAAAACTTCCACAGCTCATTTAAATTTTCATCACTTCCTATCTAGATTACTACAATACAATCTTGACTAATTTTCCTTGTCTGGCTCTTCTTGGCACAATGTACCCAAAAAGGATCAAGGAGAAAATCTTCTTTTCATATAAGTTTCATAACATTACTTCCTATGATATAACTCCAATGTTTCCTTAATCTAAACTCATAACAAGGGTCAAGAAAAAAATAATATATTTGTTCTCATCTTTATGAATTTGCACATAATTATGCATCACAAATACTCTTTTACTTTCCTTTCGATAATACATTACTCAGTTCAAAAGTCAACATCTCTACTAGGCCTTCTAAAAACATCAGTAGAATTAGAAGCAGCAGCAATAGCAGCTAACATTTATAAAATGCCTATTAGGGCACTACACTAGGGACTACAATAAGTATTTTATAAATATTATCTCATTTATTTCTTAGAAGAGCTCTAGAAAAGTAGGTATTGTTATTATCCTATTTTACAAAGGAGAAAATGGAGACAAAAAGAGATTAAGTGGTCAAAGATCACATAGGTACTAAGAGTCTGAGGCCACATTTGAACTCAGTTCTTAATTCCAAGATTGATCTCTATCCACTGAGCCACTTACCAGCACCCAGATGGTTACTTAGTGCAACATAGACATCAGTAAAGAATGTTGTCCTATCATTCTTTGAAAGCGAAGTGTCATCAGAAAAAGAATTCCTATTTTATTCCTAATTTTTCAAAATGACTACAAGATTATATAAATAAATGAAATAAACTGATATTAATGAGAAAAAGGTGTATATATAAATTCTTTTCAATGTGAATCTATTGTTATCTGTTTCAAAATACCAAAATCTTAGTTGACAGAATTAAGTATTAGTGAAAATTATGTTCATTTAACTATAATTTTTTTACAGATTCTAAGCAGTTAATAAATGCTTAATCTGTCATGAATCAGGAAGTAAACATACTAGAAAAATACAAGAAAAAAATCTAGAGTGTCGGTATCGTTTTAAATGAAATAGTAAAAAATAATGAGATTATGTGTTTTCAAACAGAAAATTTATATATTAAGAATTTGTTGCTGGACAGTAACTATATAAATGTTTTCTCTTAAAGTCTTACCTATACACTACGTAAAGGGAAGCTTTGAGCAATTAAGTAATTTCTATAAATGATACTTAATCACATTTTATCTTTTGGATTTATTTGGCAGGTCTAAAAAGGATTGTCTGGTCTAGTCGTAAATATGTGATTTGCTGGGTCTAGGAAAGGCAACTTTTTCAAATTTAGCTATTTCATTGTCTTGGCCTTTGTCATCATCTTGGCCTTCTAGTATGTCAGGATGATCTAAGGAACCATTTGAGCTCAAGGTAAGATTAGCTGGAAGGGTTGAGATGTATTGCCCAGTAATATCAAGAGTTCAGTGCAAAATTGACCCTTTCTAGGACCTTAGTCTGGAGAGTAGCAGTTACAGTATACTCCCAAATAACTATCTCAGGACTTTTTATGCTAGAGTATTAACAGAGAATTATGAGAGACCAACAGGCTAATTAAACATAATTACCAGAAAATCTGATAAGGGGGTCAACTTATTTTAAATTATACTGTATTTAATACCCAATTTGGTAGAAATCTCATGAATAGTTCTAGGGATTTGACTTGATTCCCCCCCCCCCCTAAACTGTCTACTAGGGAAAACTACTAAATTAAATGAAATTAAAGTAATTCTGACTTACAAAAGCACTCATCTAATTATAATAGCTAGTATGTACATAATGCTTATTAAGACTTCCTAAGTGTTTTAATATGTTAACTTAAGTCCTGTGCTCTAACTACTGGACTATGAAGCAGAAGTTCATGTGTGTGTATACACATGTGTATATGTGTATAAGAACATATAACATGTTATGGGTAAATATACACTCATATATATATATATAAAACTCCTACATTCTCTCTGGAGTGAAGGAGGTCTTCTAATGGAAGGTAGAGAAGAACTAAGCAGAATTAAAGAGAGAGACAGAAACAGAGACAGACACAAAGGCAGGCATAGAGGCAGACAGAGACAGAGAAACAGACAGGGAGAGATCCAACATATTCATTTCAGACAAACAAGCCTTATACATTCCATTTTTCTCCCTTATTAATTTATTGAAATTCTAACTATATATTGTAGCCCATATCAAATATCTATTCCATTAAGTCCTCCATGCCTGCCTCAGCAAGATGTTTATTTCCTCTCACTATATTTGCACATTTATCATATTCTACTTTTGTATGATAGTTACTTCAATAGGTATCTGATTTTCCTAATTAAATTCAGTCCCTCTTTGAGGAAAGGAAAGATCTTTCTGAAAATGTCATCTTCAAACCACCATTCTACCTCAATATTAAAAACAGTCTTTCTCATTTTAGGCACTTTATTAATTTAAATTATTTATTTAGTTATTATTTGTTGAATAGTGGAAAAGTAAATGAGAATGATCCAAATGTCCTCAGTTCAATAGATGTATATTACTATACTGGAATAACCTACAATTTTCCTTTGTGAGAGAGAGTCTTTAAGCATTACTAAGCCATCCCCTCTACTTCTCCCCCAAAATGTAATTACATTGTGACCAACATCACCTCTTGGTTAGAAATACAATGGCCTCCTAACTGGTATTCTCTGACTGAAGTGTCAACCTACTGCAGTCTCCAGTCTACAATAGCTGGCAAACACACTTCCACTCTTTAAACATAAATCTACCTCTCTTTCCTACAAAGTACACTATAGTAGCTCTTTATTGTTTCTAAAAAAAACTAATACACATGACATTTAAAGTCCTTCCCAAATAGATCACAAAGTACCCTATATAATTAATTTATACCATTCTTCCTTTATTACACAGAGTAGTCAGAATGGCTTCTATATTTCCTTTCACACAATACTCTATTGCCTGAATGACTTGGCACTCCTTTACCCTTATCTTGTAAATCACAGAATTAAAGGTCCAAAAATTTACTATTAGGAGGTATATTTTAAAGAGGCATCCATTCCCTACCCCAATGTAAGAGATGAGGAACCTGAGTCAAGAATGGTTAACTGATCTGTCCAGAGCCACAAAGCTACTAAGAGTCTGAAGGAAGATTCAAAATACTTATTTTCTTCAAGACGCTACTCAAGCATCATCTTCTACAAAAAGCTTTTTCCAGTCTCCTGTTAGCACCATTACTATCTTGAATTTATTCTGTATTTATTCCCTAATTACTAGAATACATACATGTTTTCTCCCTTAAAAGAATGTAACTTCCTTGATAACTGGAATTATTACATTTTTTCAACTTCCCTTTCTCCCAGAATCAGATAAAGTGCATAGCATATTGTAGGAACTTAATAAATCTATCCTTTTTATTTATTGAATTATTCATTGATAGTATCTTTAGTGGGATCTATATTTTCAGAGTATTGTCAGGATCTGAAGCAACAAGAGGATTTGTAATTAAAATTTTAAATAGAATTAGTTGCACCATTACTGTAGTTGTATATGTTATATATACACAGGTGCCACATGCAAGGAAAATGAGGTATATTTGTCTTTCCTGTTAATTCTAGATGAGGTGAGGTAAGTTTTTTTTTTTTTTAATTTAAAACTATATTTATAAAAGAACAGAATTCTTAGGTTATCAGAATGATATACTTTCTACTGTGCTGGATTTAGAGTGAACGGACTTGAGTTCAAATATCAGAAGGTACTTATACTATCTGTAAATACATTTTTACATATGTAAAATAAGGAGATTATACTACATGACGTCTAAGCTTTCTTTCCACTGTAAATTTATGATTCTATAAACTTAAATTTGACCAGGTAATTATGTGTGTAAATATGCGTATGACAGTGTGGCTGTTATATACATTAAATGTGTACACATATATTCATGTATATATGCAAACACATACACCCTTTAACAGGAGCCATGATTTCACTGCTGAAGAGAAGTCCAGGTAAGGATAGTCTTCCTACCACTATAGATGGGAAAATGATCTCCAAATAATGTTATTAAAGCATTGTCAAACGTTTATAAGGACTTAAATGCTTTGCCTAGGGTCACAAAGCCAGCAAGTGACAAAGATATTAAATCAGATATTCCTGACTCTAAAGGCAGTCTTATATTCTCTAAACAATAATGGTTCCTTGGGTCCTATATTTCTAATTAAGTTGGTACCAAGAATATCATATTTAGCCATCATTATATCATACAAATAATTCCTATGTTTCTTATTTATATTTAAAACTGAAATCACTATAAAATTTTGATAAATCACTGTTTCAATTCATTCAGAATCTGTGAAATTTTATTCTCTTAAAACAATAAACATCACAAAGGAAATTTGTTCATGCCATCCCTTCCCCAGTGTAATTATACAAAAGGTTTCTGAAAAATGAAATTTCTAACTCTTTCATGGATTAAAAATTAATGTTTCCCATTGATTATTCCAGTTTATTGTTTGTTTTCTATAATGCCAACAACTTTAAATACAATAAAGATTTTGGGAAATATTAAAATAGAGGAGAGGAGATAGGAAAGAAGAGAGAGGAAAAGAGGCAGGAATAGAAAATTAAGAGCAACCATAAGAATGGATGGGCCTCAGTACTGTACAGAGACATGTATGATAATATCACAATGACAGTGTTTTATTACATTATCACAGCTGATCTTATAAACAACACTTTAATGTCAGTAATAGGAGTAGGTTGTCCCCATTTTATAGGTTGGAAAATGAAATTCAAATAAGGTTATTTCCCCATGGTCTCAGTGTTAACTATACATGAAAGAGATAGGATATGGATAAGGATTTTTTTAATAGACAGTCATCACTTGCTATCTACTTCAAGACTTTACCCTTTATATTCTTCCCACTATGAAAAGAAAAAGTCTAAACTTACATTTAAAACTATCCTACATCATATATCCATCTGTTAATGGAGAAAATGGAAGTCTATAAGTTAAATTTAGCTATATAAGTTATAGAAAGACTCTTAGAGATCATATAGCAAATTTGTTCCCAAAGTAAAGATAGGAGACACTGAGACAAAGACAGAGCTAATAACTTGTGCAAAATCATATAGCATGTTTGCTTTGATATGTACTTTCTGTCCCTCCCCCCCCCCCCGCTTCTCTCCCTCCCCCCCTCTCTCATACACACACACACACACACACACACACACACACACACACACACACACACACCCCTATACACAAAGGATATTGCTTTCCAAAATGATCAGTGAAATAATTTTGCCTTTTGGAAAGACCTGTTTTTCGACAGTCTCCTGGTTGCGTGTCTAAGGTAGTAAATCTTAGCATAGCCCAATCATCAAGGCAGTAAACCATAATGAATCCAAGGGATTGAAAGTGAATTTAGGGTTAGAGTTGGAAGGTTTCAGTTGGAGGCATTTAGGGTTAGAATTAGATTCAGAGTCGCAGGCATTCAAATTGGATTAGGGTTAGGGATAGAGTCAAAGGGCAGGTGCAAACGTAAGTTACAACTTATATCCAGTGATGACTTAGATTTCAGAAGCTGTGAAAGAACTGATGTATGATTGTAAGCTGGTCAGAGGGTTTGGAAAAAGAAGAGCAGATTATCAAAGAGTTAACTGCTCCTCTTTTATCTCAGAAATCTGAATTTGAGTCATGGGTTCATTTAAATCCTGTATCAGAATAAGTCATTCAAATTCTATATGTCATACTTTGCTCCTAAAGTAGATTGGACAAGCTGACTCATGAGGTCCTTTTAAGCTCTAGGCCTGTACCTATTAAGAAGATCATAAATTCAAATTCTACAAAAACTTAAATAAGCACATGGATGATAAATCCATAAGAGTTATTAACGCATTGGGGTTATTTACTGACATATACTGATATTCCATTACATAAAACAACTTTATCCTTCCTTAAATATATCATTTAATAGCAATATGGAAAGCATAATGTTAGACTGGATGTAACACCTAAATGGCCCAAATAGGTTTTATCCTTTTGTTTTTTTAAACAAGATTTACTGCTGTTAGGTTGTTTTTTTTTTTTCTTTTTTTCTTTAAATGCCAGTGATAATAATATATCCCTTGGCCTTGTAAACCTTTCTAGTATTCTAGAGAAAAAAGGTGGAAAAAATAATATCATGTATATTTCACATGTTCTAGCCTTTTACTTTTAAAAGCAAACCAATTCTTCAGTTATTGAACAATCTTTGGGAATATTAACAACATGATTCTGTAACCTCTACTCAAAGCAGGTGTTCCTAAAGTAATAGCAGAAAGCCTAATTAAAAGTATCTTAATTATAGTATAATTATAGACATTATAAATTTACAAACATGCTTCTATGATAACAGTATTTAATTAAGAATAAATACTTGGTTTGTCTATTGCTAACGAGTTTAATGGCTATGGAGGTATTTTAAAGCATAGAATGTCAGATGTATGAGCTCAAAAGTACCTGGACAGGAAATGAGCAAACATTTATTAAGAACTACTATATGCTTGACTTGACTTGAAATTCAGAAAAAAAATAAAATACTTTATTCTCATAAAGTTCACATTCTTTTAGAAGAATACAACAGATATAAAAATAAGAAAGATGCAAGGAAAACTAAAGAGGTCAAGAGTATTTTCAGGGGTCCAAAGGAAAAAAAAATATGAAAGCAAGAATATTAGGACTAAAAGAGACCTAGGGAAAAAAAAAAAAAAGCTAGCTATAAAGTATATCTTATCCTAGCCAAATCTTTATTAAAACTAGGATAGACACAATGATGTGAAAGCATTCTAAGCTCCTTCTATTGTACTAACATGGAAGGTCCTTTAAGCTCAAAACGACAAATTACAACGAAGAAAAATATATCCAATAGGTTGATCACAGAAGCCTTAGTCCTTGAAACCAGTGAGAATAAAAAGCAATCTATTATATTCAGCACTGCTAACATAAAAATATATGATCTCTGTTTAAAAGCTTCAGTGACACTGGGTTGAACATATGACCTCCCAGATCCAATTATTAGGATGTTAGGATTTTCAACCTTCTATGAAGTTAAAATTTGCCTTTTTACAACATTCACCAATGAGTTCTCATTTTGGTCTTAAGCCTATTAATTACTTGAAATTTATTATCTAGTATCTAGTATCTTCCATGTGTGAGTACAGATGAGACTAATTTTCTAATTTTTTTTTTTTCAAACAAACCTCAAATAACATACTATCCAGCTTTCTCACACTTGGAAAACATTCCTGCATGAAAATGTTCTTACAAAAATATAGTCATCAGGATTGAACAAGATATTCTAGATTGTGGTACAATCAAATAATTTTTCACTTCATTGAAGTTTGTTTAAGTGATGTTTGTGATTCTAAGAACAAAAGACTAATATATAAGCTTAAACCTTTAAATCATGTCACATATTAGTGTCACAAATGGCAGTGATGTTTCACAATCTCCTTTTTTTAGTATCATTTCCTATTATCATGTTATAATTTCATATTTAGTAATTTCATCTCATTCTCCCTAAATTTATGAGAGAAGTATGACAGCATAAAGGATAAGATCATATGAGAACTTTTATATTCCATTATAGTACATTTTACTTTAAAAAAAAAAAAAGTATTGAACAATTTACTTGAATGAAAGCATCAAGTTTTTGTACAAACAAAACTAATGCAGATAAGGTTAGAAGGGAAAAAATAAACTGGGAAAACATTTTTACATTCAAAGGATCTGATAAAGGCCTCATTTCCAAAATATATAGAGAATTGACTCTAATGTATAAGAAATCAAGCCATTCTCCAATTGATAAATGGTCAAAGGATATGAACAGACAATTCTCAGATGAAGAAATTGAAACTATCTTTAGCCATATGAAAAGATGCTCCAAGTCATTATTAATCAGAGAAATGCAAATTAATACAACTCTGAGATACCATTACACACCTGTCAGATTGGCTAGAATGACAGGGAAAGATAATGCAGAATGTTGGAGAGGATGAGGGAAAACAGGGATACTGATACATTGTTGCTGGAATTGTGAATACATCCAGCTATTCTGGAGAGCAATTTGGAACTATGCTCAAAAAGTTATCAAACTGTGTATACCCTTTGATCCAGCAGTGTTACGATTGAGCTTATATCCCAAAGAGATCTTAAAGAAGGGAATGTATGTGCAAAAAATTTTTGTGGCAGCCCTCTTTGTAGTGACCAGAAACTAGAAAATAAGTGGATGGCCATCAATTGGAGAATAGCTGAATAAATTGTGGTATATTAATACTGTGGAAGATTATTGTTCTGTAAGAAATGACCAACAGGATGATTTCAGAAAGGCCTGAAGAGACTTACATGAACTGATGCTGAGTGAAATGAGTAGGACCAGGAGATCATTGTATACTTCAACAATAATACCGTATGATGATCAATTCTATTGGATGTGGCCATTTTCAACAATGAGATGAACCAAATCAGTTCCAATAGAACAATAATGAACTGAACCAGCTACACCCAGCAAAAAAACTCTGAAAGACGACTATGATCCACTACATAGAATTCCCAATCCCTCTATTTTTGTCTGCCTGCATTTGGGATTTCCTTCACAAGCTAATTGTACGCTATTTCAAAGTCTGATTTTTTTTGTACAGCAAAACAACTGTTTGGACATGTATACATATATTGTATTTAATTTTTACTTTAACATATTTAATATGGATTGGTCAACCTGCCATCTTGGGGGGGAAGAAGGAGGGGAAAAATTAGAACAAAAGATTTGGTGACTGTCAATGTTGTAAAATTACTCATGCATATATCTGGTAAATAAAAACTATTATAAAAAAAATAAATAAAAGACAACAGTTTTAAATACAAGGAAGGAAGGAAGGAAGGAAGGAAGGAAGGAAGGAAGGAAGGAAGGAAGGAAGGAAGGAAGGAAGGAAGGAAGGAAGGAAGGAAGGGAGGGAGGGAGGGAGGGAGGGAGGGAGGGAGGGAGGGAGGGAGGGAGGGAGGGAGGGAGGGAGGGAGGGAGGAAGAAAAGCATCACCTATAAAATTTTTCTGTTGTCATAATTTGAAAACATTTATTAAATTAGCATAGTGCCCAGTATATACATAATTATTTACTAGGAAGGCAATGAGAAAAATGAAAGAATGATTATCATCAGGAATCCAGCATTATATTGAAGAGAGAACATGGAAACATATAATTATCATTATTATTCCTCTTTATGTTATCTCTTTTCCCCATTCCCTTACCTCTCCTGTTCTTTAAGCTCCATCACCCACGCCCTCACATAGTTGACAAATCCTATCCTTCATTTTCTCCTCAAAAATTTCCTTGAAATTATTGTGTATATAGTCTCCTGGAGGACAGAAGTTTCTTTTCTGTTTTTGTATCCATTGTACCAAGCCAAACTGCATTTCAGGCTTCTGTCAGAAGCAAACAGTGAAATCACCTCCTCCAACAGTGATTTTGTCATCAACTAAACTTCTTTGCTCCTTATATAATAGCAATTTGGAATTAAATAGTACTTTTCTAGTGTACTTTCTCTGGCAACAAAAACTTGGGTGGCGGGGGGTAGAATATCCATGTATTGAGAATTATCTAAACAAAGTGCAATAATCAATATAACGGAATATTGCTGTGATGGTCATAATAGATAGAAGAATGGAAAGAGGGACATGAATTAATGGAAAGTAAATAGGAGGAAATAAACAATATAAAATGTAACTGGAGAAAAACAATAAAACAAATGAAACTGAATGCCTTGAAACTATAATGACTAAATTTGCATCATAGAATAAATATGAGAAGACATACACTGTGCTTCTCTGAGAAGATGAAAAATCATAGGACATGGAAAAAAGCACACACACACACACACACACACACACACATCCGTACACACATGGTTTTATTATGCTAAACTTTTTTTCTTCCTCTTTTTGTGCTTCATTATAGGGGCTGACCCTCTGGGAATGGTTAGAAGAAATGAGTGCAAAATATAAGATAATTTTAAAACAAACTTGCATTTAAAAACAAAATG
Source organism: Sminthopsis crassicaudata (assembly GCF_048593235.1). Lineage (NCBI taxonomy): Eukaryota > Metazoa > Chordata > Mammalia > Dasyuromorphia > Dasyuridae > Sminthopsis > Sminthopsis crassicaudata. The sequence goes on from NC_133617.1 coordinate 198,842,749, forward strand.
CATTTTTAAAAAAGAAAGAAAACTATTTCAATATTCCATATAACAGGTGATGAGGTTATAAATTAAGAAGGTAGTCTTGTTAGTAGAAAGAAGGGGAAACATAAGAAAGTTTGTAAAGACAGAAATGACAAGGAATAGCAAGTGACTAGAGATGTGGGATGATCAAAAATGAAGATGCCAATATGATTTTAAGGGTGCATTCCTGGGTTACAAATGGTGATTTCAATAAGTTTCAAAGAAAGATGAGTTTGAGGACAAGATAAGTTCAATTTTGGATATGTTAAGTTTGAAATGTCTATGACACATTATTCAAAATATCCAAAATGCATTTGGTGATGTGGGAATGGATACAAAAAGAAAAATTAAGACTAAATATATCCATTAATATTTACTTATTAAGCATCTACTATTTCCCTAGAATTATGCTATAAACTGAGTCTGGGATTCATTTTCAATGACAGGGGGCAGCTAGGTTGCACAGTGGATAGAGTATCAGCCTTGAATTCAGGAGGACCCGAGTTCAAATCTGGTCTCAGACACTTAACACTTCCTAGCTGTGTGACCCTGGGCAAGTCACTTAACCCCAGCCTCACCAAAATAAATAAATAAATAAATAAATGCATGAATGAATTTTCAATGACATGCCCGACCTATTTTTCTACATAATGAATGCAGAATGTACAATACAGTGGAATATGTTTTATAAACATAAAGGATGTTATAAGCAAATTAGGAAAACATGGAATAGTTTATTTATCAGACCACAGGATATGACTAAACAGATATAAAGCAATATAACATGTAAAATGGCTAATTTTAATTATAATAAATTTCAAAAATTTTTGAAAAAACAAATCCAATGTAGCTCACATTAAAAAGAAAGCAGAGCACTGGGGTAAAACATTTTATAGCAAGTTTTTTTGATAAAGATCTTTTTTCTCAACTATATAGAAAACTGAGTCAAATGAAAATAATCAAAGCATATGAGCAATCAGTATTCAGATGATGAAAACAAAGTTATATTCAATCATATAAAAAAATGTTCTAAATAAGTATTTATTAGAGCAAGGCAAATTAAAACAATTCTGGGCTACTAGCTCAAACAGGCTGACTAATATAACAGGAAAAAAAAATGTTGAAAGGAATGTGGGAAAATTAGGAAACTAATGCACTCTATGGAGTTGTGAACTGATCTTGCCATTATGGGAAGATAATTTATGACCAAAGGACTATAAAACTATGCATACTCTCTGATCCAACAATACAGGACTGTATCCCAAATGGAAGGAAAAGAAGAGAGGAACAGAAGGAAGAAAACAGAAAAGAAGGCAGGGAAGACGAAGAGGAAGGGGAAGGAGAAGATCTACATGGACAAAAATATTTATAGCAACTTTTTTTGTCAAAAGAATTGGGAGTTGAGGAGATGCCCATCAATCAGGGAATGGCTGAACAAATAATGGTATATGACTGTGATGGAATACTACTGTGTTTTAAGAAATGATGAGCAGAATGCTTTCAAAAAATGTCAGGAAGACTTACATGAACTGATGCAAAGTGAAATGAGCAGAACCAAAGTAACAGTAGTATTGCGTGATGATCAACTGTAAATGACTTAGCTCTTCGCAGCAATACAATGACATACAATTCCTAAAAATTTATGATGAAAAATGCTATTCACTATCAGAGAATGAACTGAATACAGACCAAAGCAAACCTTATTTCTAACTATATTTTACTTGTTATTTTTTATCCTGTGTTTTCTTTCACAATATGACTAATTTGGATATGTGCACAAACATAACTTTTATCAAGATGTTAACATTTTTAATTTTTAAAAGTATATAAAAATTATTTTTACATGTAATAGAAAAAATATTAAACAAAAAAATAAAATAAAAATATTTCTCAATACCCAGAGGGATTCTCTGAGAATAACTTATTCATACAAATAATCTTTGGAGATAGTGTATAAACCTTACTTTATGGTGAATTTTCCATATTCTATACCAAGCGGCCCCATTTGTAGTAACAATGACAAAAAGTATTTAAATGCCCTGCTTCACAGATGATTGAAACTAAGTGATTAAGTAATTTACATAAAGACAAAGAAATTTTGGCTTAGTATTTAAATCCAGAGAATCACAATCTATCAAAGTTGGAAGGGCCTCAGGAACTTATCTAGTTCAATCCATATATACAAAAGGAATTTTCTCTAGGAGAGAGAGAAATGACAATTTTGTTTTACTTGAAGATCTCAAGTGAATTGAAAACCATCTCCATCCCAAGACAGCTCATTTTATATTTATGCAGTTTAAACAATTAGGAAAACTATTAGGAAATCAACATGCACATAAATATATGCAATCTTACTAACCCTGAAATCAGGAGAACCTGAGTTCAAATCTGGCCTCATACACTTAACACTTCTTGGCTGTGTGACTCTGGGCAAGTCACTTAACCCCAATTGCCTTAGCAAAAGTACTTAGATAGATAGATAGATAGATAGATAGATAGATAGATAGATAGATAGAAGACAGACAGAAGATGAGTGAATAAATAAGCAAATAAATAAACAAACAAACAAATAAATACAATCAGATAACATGAGAATTTGAAGAAAAGGGAGCACTAACAACAAGGGAAATCATGAAAGACTTAAAAGAAAAAGTGACACATATGCAAATATTCCACAAATAAGCCAAATTTCAAAATACAAAAGGGAATACAGTTAAACTATGCCACAGAGTGAAAAAGAAACATAAAATTCATTTCTAGCTTTACTTCTTCTAGTGACTATCTATGACAAATCACTTAACCTTTCTGGCTACCTATTAAGTCTGAAATATATTTTCCTTAACATGCGCCTCTTAGAATCACTAACTTTCTAGTGAGTATAGCTCAACAATTTTTCTGATACCTCCAGCTGTTGTGGCTCCCTCCTCCAAATTATCTTGCACTTATGTATATATTTATAAATATATATAGTGTGTCTCCCTCCCTAGTCTGGTACTGTAACATAACCTTGGAAGCAGTGGCTTTTATTTTTGCCTTTATATCCCCAAGAACTATCAAAATATTTGGCACATTGTGAGTATATAATGCTTACTGATTTACTGAGCCACTAAAACACAATTTTCCCATATAAAAAATGAGAATTGAATATGTTCTGTGATCTTGAAGGTCTTTCAAGTATTGAAAAGCCTGTGATTCCAAGTTGTTGTTTTCATCATTAGTTGGATCCACAGAATAGCTGTTGGCAGAGGATGTAGTCACTGATTTTCCTAAGAGATTAAGAATAATTCGAACACTTCAAACAGAGCATATTAATGTTGTATGGAAGATCTAAGGAAGATTATAAGCAATAATTACAGTGTATAGGAAGGCAAGGAGAGGCAGAAATCTGTATTGGTGGAACAAGCATCCATATTTATGAGCTCATGAAGAAGCAAGGAATTCAACCAGATGGAAGATAATTTTTATCAATGGATCAAATAGGTTAATAAATGATTGTGCCTTTCCATTGCATTTCAAAAGACAGGAGAGTAATAGAGGTGGAATATGGGACTTGTGTTTATAATAGCACAAGAGGAATTAACTTTCATATATTCACTAATTTAAATGTCATGACTTTGCTACAGGGTTAAGTGTCTTAAAAAGACATATACCATTTCTATCTCAGCAATAAATGCAATGCTATGGACAGTGTATACCAATAAATATATGTGCTGAATTTAATTTAGTGTTCATATTTAAAAGAATTAAACAGTTATTCAACATTACAAGATAAATGACAGACATCAGAAGAATGTATACTGAAGTATAAATTACTTAAGACAATAAATAATTTTGTGTTTTCAGTCTGTGACAGTGACAGTCATGCAAGTGTGCTTCTATTGACAAGAGGTTCACCAAGAATCTCTAACTTTGATCAAATGAAACTGGATTGATTTCCTTTCCCTATCTTTAGTAAGTTGTCTGTTAATTGAATGCAAGATTTGGTACCACATACATGTGTTTCATTGCTCTTTTGATGTTTTCAATTACACAGTTTAAAATAAAATGTATTGCCAACTAGGGAAATATGCAAAGAATTAGATGTTAAATAATACATTTCAATAAAGGGTGGAGATATATCAGCATTTCTAGAGATGAGGAAGTCAAGCATATTAAGAATCATTTTAAACCTACAATGAAACAGGATCAGTTACAAATCAATGAAAAGTAAAATGAGGTTAAAAATCAAAAAACCTCAAACGGTTGCAGAAAACAACTTAAGTAATCCTCAGAAAATAAAGACCTTCAGAAGAAACTGGCAATTGAAGCAATTTTTATTAATTCCACCACAGTAAAGAGACTTATTAACTTAAAAGAACAGTGAGAAGACCAGTTTAAAAAACAAACAAAACTGCTGACCAATCCTATAAATAAAAATACTTGTCATGGGCAAGACAATACACACACACACACACACACACACACACACACACACACACACACACACACACAGGAAGGGAGGAAAATAATATTTACTGATGACAATCATTTTGTAGATGAAGAATATATAAGTAGTTAGGGGCAGCTTTGTGGCTCAGTGGAGAGAGAACCAGCCTTGAAGTCAGGAAGCCCTGAGTTCAGATATGACTTCAGACATGTAACATTTCCTAGCTGTGTGACCCTGGGCAAGTCACTTAACCTCAATTGCCTTAGCAAAAAAAAAAAAAAAAGAATGTATAAGTAGTTAGAAGAAATTCAATAGTTCCTGTGAATCTGGATAATTTAATAAAACTATACAACACTGATCAAAAAGTGTTTGGGGAATCTTTTACTTTTGTTGGGCATGAAAATCTCTATTGAGGGAAATCGGAACTTTGAAAAACATTTTAATATAATAAAGAATTGTTTCAGAATTGAAAAAAAATTCCCAGATGGCAAAAGAATACTGCAAAATGACCATGCAAAAAGTCACATACTACAAAAGGATAAAAAAATGCATGCAAAAGATAAGAAATGAACATGCTTTCAAGGCCTGGAAATGCAATAGACTTAAACCAGTGTGAAAAGTAATATGATGCAATCAAGGGTAGACCTCGAAAAATGATGGCTTCTCAAAAGTAAATTATTTCATGAGGCAAGAATGTGATTTAGTGAAAATTTTTTAAAATGTACAGATGGATAATAAATAGCTCTCAACATAGAAGAGAAAACAGATAAAATCAAATTAGACTCCATTTGGGAACTGCACATAGTTTTCAATGATTCTAAGTTACCTGTATTTAGAACCCATATAATAACATATAATATGTTAATATAAGCAGAGTAGTAAATTTGTTAAATTCTACATAGCCAAACAAGGAATCATTATTTTTTCTCCCAAACAAAATATTCCATTAATTTTTCTATATATCAATGGTGGGAATTATCATCATTCAAGTAATACAATTTTGCAAACTTGGCATAATTTTTGATTCAATCTTCCTAGCATCATATTTTGAATCAGTTATCACATCTTCTCAACTTTGTTCATAAGATCTTTCACTATGCTCGTTTTTTGTTTTTCTATTTACAAGCCCTAATGACTTCCCTACTGGACAATTGCAATATATTCTGAATTGATCCTCTCCCTTCTCCAATATATACTCCAACAATTACCAAAATGATTTTCAATTCTGATTGTCAAACTACTCTTGCTATTCCTCAAATGTGAAACTTTACTTCTTTTTTCAGTGCACTAACTGTTCCTATGTTTGGAAAGCACCTCTCCCCCATAAAATACCTCACTTCCTTCAAAATTATGCTCAAGTGAAAACTTTGCCATGCCTTTCTAGATGCTATAACTGTTTGTAGCTCCATCTGTAAAATTTACCTTATGTGAATTCAGTACATACTGGTTTATGCACATGCTGTCTTTGACAAAAGCTTTTGAACTCCTTGATACCAAGGACTATTTCATTTTTATCTTGGTATCACCACTGCCAGGCACATAATAATGATTGATAAATTATTTTTTACTTATCGGCTGATTGAGGACTAATCTGAAACAGAAATAATACAATCATATAATGAGAATGTGAGGCTGTAGGTAGACAATGTAAGAGATTCATGGCAAGCATAACACTTAAAAAAAAAAAATCAAAGAAAACCAAGGGAAAAAAAAGAGAATGCATCTGACATTTTGGATGGATCCTCTATATCTATGAAAATAGTTAGATGAAAACTGCACATGAGAGCAAAACATGAAGAGTATGATCTATACTGGGGAAAGAAGTACTCACAGAATTAAGACCATACATCCAATATAACTTATCACTGTTTATATTTTTGGCAAAATTGGAACCTTGTACTTGTATTAGAACCAGTCCAATTCCCTTGTAATAAGAGTAAAATCAGTTAAAGAAGATGCATGTTTTAAATGCCCATTATGCATTAGGCATTTAAGCACTGAGAATACAAGGATAACAATTCTTATTTTTAAAGATCTAATATTCTAAATGGTAATTGTTAGCTCAAGTAGTACCTATATCTCATTCTACTTAAAATTTCTGTACAAAAGTTTTCAAAAGGGTTCAAATATATAATCTAAGAGTTTGTAAGTTACCTTAAAATAAGGCATGACCACATATAAAGATTTTCCCTTTCATTGAAAAAAGAAGTTTTTATTGTTTGCAAGTATTAATGCAATGTCAAAACAACTATGACAATTTTTTTCCCAAACTAAAAAAATCATATGACATGATAATGAATATCCTAATTGGTATATTTAATTTCAAAAGTTGGAAGTTCCCCTAAATGATATTAAATTTAACTATAAAGAACATAGTTAACATACCAGATAGATTAAGAAAATAAGCAAGAAACATTACATATAATTTTAATTCACTAGATAGTATAACCCTTGAAACTATCCTAAAGTGTCCTTTTAAATTTGCTTAAAAGTATTTGTTTGGCATTTGAATCATAAATTAACTTCAAATATGTGTGGCATCTATATATAGATATATAAACATCTGTATTTGATTTATTTTACAAAGATGAAAATCAGCACCTTGAATATCATAAATTCAGATGCTAAACTATATTTCTTACATTGGCTTCTCCAAAAGAATAAGATTTACATTTGAAGATTTTCCATGAAATAGCATTAATATTTTATACTATAAACAAAATTAAGTGACAGTTATTTTAAAGAGTACTCGAAAATAATACATACATATAAAATCATCAATAGGGTAAATATGTATTTAGATAACAAAAACATTCTAACAAATCACTGAAGACTCTTTTTAGACAAACCTACTCAATAGTTATTGATATGAAGGGATAGTTATTCCAAGAAGCTATAATTAGGCACAAAGCATTCTTTCCATTTTCCCAGGATGTAGGATAACCATACTAAATAAACTTATTCCTGTTCATAAGGTGTGTCTACTCTTTTAGCTGGAAGCAAACCTCCAGTAAATTCCTATTTATCTCCTTGCCAATCAAGAAGTGAATGAGTGACATTAACACAGTTTTATCTAGGCCTCCTGTCTGTGGTTTATTCTGCTAAGTGATGTCATAGCTCCTGCAGAAGAAAATAAGCAGATTATTATAGTGACTAGAAGCAAACTAAACATTTGGATTTTTGCATGGACAGATTTACACACTGTCTGTCAGATAAAGCACAGTTTGCCTGCTGCTTACACAACAAGAATGTGCCTGACAGCTTCTTCCAAGGTTTAGTATCTGATTACATAAATAGGCCATTCCCCACCATTTCTAAAGACTGACAGTCTGTCTTAGTTTAAAGAGCAATTTCTGACTATCAGCTTTTCTGTCTTGCACACTAGGCTGATTAACATCAGGGCACTTCCTGGAGGTCCAATCAGGTTCTTCACCACTACTATCCCAGTCACAGCCTCTCTCTCTTCTATTTTTATGGGATTATATATAAAATGTTGGCCACAATGGGGGGAGGGGAGAAAGGGGGAGAAACTTAATGGCTACTTGAAACAGATTAACTGTAAGGGGAAAAATAAGTATACATTTAAAGATTTCCTATGCTATATCTAAAAGAATATAGAAATACACCCCCCCAAAAAAAAGAAATACACACCCACACCCTTTTTATTCAAATTGATAATTATACTCAGAAAACTAAATAAGTAGGGTTCCATATAATTTTAGCATACTCAAAATTACTGTGCTTTTAAAAAAAAAGTATCAGCAATGTAGCATAATAATATAAAGTCTTTAAATTAACAGTTGCATTAAAAGGTCTCCAAAGTTTCTTCCAAGAGGGAAGATTCATTATGATACATGACTAAAAAGAAACCTTGAGGGATCAAACAACCCAATTTTGCTTTTCTTTTCTTTTTTTTTTTTTCAAATAGCATAAAATTCAAAATGATTGTATGTGGCTGTTCAATAAAATATTCTGATTCAACATTTTTTTTTTAATTTTTCATCAAAATACAGCCTACCACTGCTAAGGTATGCACAGGTAGTAAAATATTTTGAGTATGGACTTTTTAAATACTGAAAACAGATGATTCAATAGACATCAACCATGCCAGAAATATGAGTTGTTCTGCATGTGCCTCAACACCTAGTAATCATAAATAATTAAGTACAGTACTTAACAGAAATGGCAAGCCTGGGAACCTAAGAAAACAATTCAAACAGTTTGCTATTTTTAATGTAGCTGAAACTTCAACTCTCAGTACTTATGTTGGGGTAGCAAGAAAAAATGAAGTTACTGAATACAACCATGGTTCAGAATGATTGTTTAAAACATCATGTTTTGCTTTGTTTACATTATTATTTATTTATTTATTATATCTTTCTGTTTACAAGATATATGCATGGATAATTTTATAGCACTAACAATTGCCTAGCCTTTTGTTCCAATTTTTCCCTTCCTTCCCTCCCCTTTCCCTAAGATGGCAGGTTGACCAATCCATGTTACATATGTTAAAGTATAAATTAAATACAATATATGTATACATGTCCAAACAGTTATTTTGCTGTACAAAAAAAATCAGACTTTGAAATAGTGTACAATTAGCCTTTGAAGGAAATAAAAAATGTAGGCATACAAAAATAGGGGTATTGGGAATTCTATGTAGTGGTTAATAGTCATCTCCCAGAGTTCTTTCACTGGGTGTAACTGGTTCAGTTCATTACTGCTCTATTGGAACTGATTTGGTTCATCTCATTGTTGAAGATGAGACACATCCATCAGAATTGACCATCATACAGTATTGTTGTTAAAGTACATAATGAACTCCTGGTCCTGCTCATTTCACTCAGCATCAGTTCATTTAAGTCACTCCAGGTCTTTCTGAAATATCCTGTAGGTCATTTCTTACAGAACAATAATATTATCTTTCTCTGTCATTCTAGCCAATCTGACAGGTGTGTAGTGGTATCTCAGAATTGTCTTAATTTGCATTTCTCTGATTAATAAAGACTTGGAGCATCTTTTCATACGGCTAGAAATAGTTTCAATTTCTTTGTCTGAGAATTGTCTGTTTATATCCTTTGACCATTTATCAATTGGAGAATGGCTTGATTTCTTATAGAGTCAATTCTCTATATATTTTGAAAATAAGGCTTTTAACAGAACCTTTGATTGTAATGTTATCCTAGTTTATTGCTTCCCTTCTAATCTTATCTGCATTACTTTTTTTTGTACAACAACTTTTCAATTTGATATAATCAAAATTTTCTATTTTGTGATCAATAACGATCTCTAATTTTCTTTGGTCATAAATTCCTTCCTCTTCCACAGGTCTGAGAGGTAAACTATCCTATGTTCCTCTAATTTACTTATAATCTCATTCTTTAGGCCTAGATCATGAACCCATTTTGACCTTATCTTGGTGTATGATGTTAGTTCTGGGTAAATGCCTAGTTTCTGCCATACTAATTTCTAATTTTCCCAGCAAATTTTGTCAGACAGTAAGTTCTTATCCCAAAAGCTGGGGTCTTTGGGTTTGTCAAACACTAAATTATTAAAGTTATTGACTGTTTTTTCCTTTGAACCTAACCTATTCCACTGATCAACTAGTCTATTTCTTAGCCAATACCAAATGGTTTTGGTAACCACTGCTTTATAATACAATTTTAGATCTGGTACAGCTAGGCCACCTTTTTTCATTAATTCCCTTGAAATAATTGACCTTTTGTTTTTTCATATGAACTTTGTTGTTATTTTTTCTAAGTCATTAAAATATTTTGGGAGTCAGGCATAGCGCTAAATAAATAGATTAATTTAGGTAGAATTATCATTTTTATTATATTTGCTCGCCCTATCCAAGAGCATTTACTATTTTTCCAATTGGTTAGATCAGACATAATTTGTGTGGAAAGCGTTTTGTAGTTTTGCTCATATAGTTTCTGATTTTCCCTTGGCAGATAGATTCCTAAATATTTTATACTATCAGTAGTTACTTTAAACAGAATCTGTCTTTGTAACTCTGTTGGATTTTGTTGATGATATATAAGAATGCTGATGACCTATGTGGGTTTATTTTGTATCCTGCAACTTTGCTAAAGGTGTGAATTATTTCTAATAGCTTTTTAGTAGAATCTCTGGGGTTCTCTAAATATATCATCATATCATCGGGCAAAGAGTGATAATTTGGTTTCATCATTATTTACCCTAATTCCTTTAATCTTTTTCTCAACTCTTATTGCTAAACCTAGCGTTTCTAATACAATATTGAATATTAATGGTGATAGTGGGCAACCTTGTTTCATTCCTGATCTTATTGGGAATGGTTGTAGTTTATCCCCATTACATATGATGCTTACTGATGGTTTTAAATAGATGCTACTGATTATTTTAAGGAAAAGTCCATTTATTCCTATACTCTCACGTGTTTTTAATAGGAATAGATGTTGGACTTTATCAAATGTTTTTTCTACATCTATCGAGATGATCATATGATTTTTGTTAATTTGGTTATTAATATGGCCAATTATACTGATAGTTTCCTAATATTGAACCAGCCCTGCATCCCTGTTATAAATCCTTCTTGATCATGGTGTATTATCCTGGGGATGATTTTCTGTAGTCTTTTTGCTAGTATCTTGTTTAAGATTATAACATCAATATTTATTAGGGAGATTGGTCTATAATTTTTTTTCTCTGTTTTCAACCTACCTGGTTTAGGTATCAGTACCATGTCTGTGTCATAAAAGGAATTTGGTAGGACTCCTTCATTCCCTATTCTTTCAAATAGTTTAAAAAACATTGGGGCTAATTGTTCTTTAAATGTTTGGTAGAATTCACATGTAAATCCATCTGGCTCTTGGGATTTTTTCTTAGGGAGTTGATTAATAGCTTGTTCTATGTCTTCTTCTGAAATGGGACTATTTAAGCAATTTACTTCCTCTTCTGTTAATTTGGGAAGCCTATATTTTTGGAGGTAGTCATCCATTTCACTTAGGTTATCAAATTTATTACCATAAAGTTGGGTAAAGTAACTTATTATTTTTCTAATTTTCTCTTCATTGGTGGAAAGTTCTCCCTTTTCATTTTTAAGACTAATAATTTGATTTCCCCCCTCCTTTTTCTAATCAGATTTACCATTTTACTATTTTATTGGTTTTTTCATAAAACTAACTCTTAGTTTTATTTATTAGTTCAATAGATTTTTTACCTTCAATATTATTAATTTTCAATATTATTAATTTCTCTTTTTAATTTTAGAATTTTAAGTTTAGTATTTGATTGGGGGGTTTTAATTTGGTCTTTTTCTAGCTTTTTAACTTGCAAGCCCAATTCATTGATCTTCTCTTTCTCTATTTTATTCAAGTAAGCCTCTAAAGATATAAAATTTCCCCTTATTACCATTTGGGCTGCATCCCACAAAATTTGGTATGATGTCTCATCGTTGTTATTATCTTTAGTGAAATTATTAATTGTATCTATAATTTGCTGTTGCACCCAATTATTCTTTAAGATGAGATTATTTCGTTTCCAATTAGTTTTTGGTCTATTTACCCATAACTTTTTGATGAATGCAGTTTTTGTTGTATTGTGATCTGTAAAGAAAGCATTTACTATTTCTGCCTTCCTGCATTTAATTTTGAGGTCTTTATATCCTAATATATAGTCAATTTTTTTATAGGTTCCATGACCTCCTGAGAAGTATACTCCTTTCTGTCACCATTCAGTTTTCTCCAAAGATCTATCATACCTAATTTTTCTAATATTCTATTTACCTCTTTAATTTCTTTTTTTATTTGTTTTGTGGTTTGATTTATCTAATTCTGAGAATGCAAGGTTGAGATCTCCCACTATTACAGTTTTGCTGTCTATTTCTTCTTGCAACTCTCAACTTCTCCTTTAGGAAGTTAGATGCTATATACCATTTGGTGCATATATATTTAGTATTGACTTTGCTTCATTGTCAATGCTACCCTTTAGCAAGATATAGTTTCCTTCTTTATCTCTTTTAATTAGATCAATTTTTGCTTTTGCTTGGTCTGAGATTGCTTATATTATTTTAACCAAACTTTTGATCTCATTGGTATTGAGAACAGAGAGCGAAGAGCTTACATAGCATGTCTTCTTTACATCTTATTGTCTACAAAGTAGCCTGACACACTGAGATATTGTGACATACCCAGGGTCATAATAATAGCATCAAAGAATAGATTGTAATAAAGGTCTTTATGATAATACAGGTCCTGTTTCTACCCTTTATGCCTATTGTTACAAATTCACTAATTTCACCATGCTTTGTCACTTTCCAAACATTTGGGTTGTGTTATACAGAAAAATGTAAAAGCATTTCAAAAATATAAGGACCAATTGACTCTCACTTCTAAGATAAGTGATTCTATAATGTCAGCAAGAAATAAATATTGTTTAAATACTAATTTGTAAACAATTCTAATTTAGGTTCATTCTTCCCCATATAAAACCTGACTTAAGTGTTCTATTTCTATGGCACATAATAGATACACTGTTGATTGTCAGAGGCTAGAGAAAGCTGTAGTTCCAATAAAATAAGAAGTTCCCCTTCTACTCCCAAAATTGATTTACACCTATTCTAAAACTCATAGTCTAAAGTAGTGACAATTAGTAATGAGAATTTAACAAGGCACTGTCATCCAGGATTACACAAAATGGATCAGAGGTCAGATTTCAATGCAAATCTTCATGACTTCAAAGGCAGCCCTCTTTTTCTCTGATAATTACACTAATTTATCCAAAGAAAAATTTTGCTGACATTTTATTCACCTCTATTTTCAAAAAATATGTTCTGGTAAGGGCCTTCATTTGCTAAAATGTACAAATTAACTCACAAAACTGGCATTAATGCTTTTTTTCTATGCTACATAGCATCATCCTTTCTTTTAAAATTAAGTTCCTTTAAAATACTTCCCTATTCCCCAAAGGAAAACATATCCAGAATTTTTCATTTGTTGCCAGATTAAGGTATTAATGAACTATCTCTGGAAGATTTTTAGGAACTATGAAGGATACACATATCTCTGTTGCTTACAACAGTAAACAATCAAAACTCTTAAACACAATATTGTTCCTAGTTATTTAGACAATAACTTTCAGCCCTTCATACAAAGACAAAGAGGATGAAATATGTTGTTTCAGGTCTGCTCTGATGGATCCCTCAGAAATATCCACATTATTGCTTTTATTTTATTATGTACCACTTCATAACTGTACACTGCTGAGTACAATAAAACTCTACTACACTGCTTTAAGTACTTATTAAATAGGTCAAAAAGTTACTATAACAAATAACTTGCTCTACTCAAGGTCCATTAATAACATATCTCGTTGTGCCTCTACTACGGAAATAAAACAAAAGCAATAGAGTACACCAATATGAAATCACCCTATATTCTAGTTCTTTCACTCATGTTTCAAGAAGGTAGCTTTATTTTGGACAAAATCTTTAATCTAAAGTACATGACACCAGTCTTGAAGAATGAAAGCAAAACAGTTATATAAATTAAAGATTAGAAAATAGAAAGGTACACTATTAAACAAAATTTGAAAAAGATTAAAACATGAAATTTAACAAAGTAAAGACATATCACTGAAGTGTTATAATCAAAGCAACTTCAAGGTCTTCAATTTTCAAACATTATATACAAATAACCTGTATCTCCAAGACTACATGTGTGATATATGCTAAAATACTTTAAAAAATAGTTATAGAAGTGTGAACTAGATTGTACAAAAAGTAGACAATTAGTATTAGGATAGTGATGTTAATAGGATGATCACATAAAAAAGTAGAGGGGCAGGATAAGATTTGTTATGCCAAATAAGGTAATTATACTTTGGAAGAGCTGCAATAATGAAAATGGGAGAAGGGATGAGCTGGAAGGGATGATAGAAGAGATGAGGCTAATGCTCAAAGGCAAAACAAATGGGAAATCTCAACACTGAAGAAAAGTTTTTCAAAAAGAAAATAATATTAGATGTAAACACTTTGGGTATGAGAAAAATTTCTTCACAAAATGCCCCCAAAGCAATATACCAACGTAGAAAAATATAGAGTGATATCATAAAGTTAGCAAAGTATTTAACATAAAACCTATAGAAAATATAGAAAACAAAAAAAAAAGCCAATTAAATAGGCAAATGATTCAAATATCAATCAACTAATAATTTCCAATATATAACACATTTGCTGCCACGGTAGGTGCATACTAAAAGACTGGTTGCATTGACTTCTATAAGTCAGTTCTATAGAATTCCAAAGGCTATTAGCATTTGCAAAAAAAAAAAAAAAAAAAAAAAAAAAAAAAAAAAGTTGAGTTGATCACAAATAAATGAAAAGCAGGAAATTTTCTAGGAAATTCTATTATTTAAAATAATCACCAAGATATTAAATACTTTGAATTTTTACCTGTTCTTATGTGTCATGGCATGAAGAAAACAAAAGGAAAACTTATGTGACTGGTCATGATCTGTCTTTGATTCTGCTCTATTAGTAGGAAAGGATACAAAAAGTGCATATATATGATAGGAAACCAAAAAAAAAAAAAAAAAAAAAAAAAAAAAAAAAAAAAAAAAGTTCAGTAAATTACTGAATCTGGTAATACTTTAAGAATCTTCCAATTCCCAAATTTAGCAAAATAAAAGAAATTACTCATAAATCACATTAATAAGTGGAATTTTAACTATCTATAACGTAGAATATTAACATCTGACGTGCCTATGAATAGTCATCTCTACTAGTATACATTAAATGTTGTAATTGGCTTAAATCAGCATAGGCCATCTGTCTTTAATACTCTTATTACAAGGCAGTAAGCACAGAACTATTAGAGCTCCAGTATAAGCTGTAAGATCTTTACCCATTCTTAAATCATTTAAAAATAATGAGAGCTTTAGCCTTTATCTAATTAACGAGTGCCTTCTTTGAATTAGAAAAACTGTATCATTTAGCCCACGGTTGTTTAGTAAATTGGCTTGGTGGCATGTAAGCTAATGCAGGGTAGCAGTTGTAGTGTCTTGTTCCTAGCTTCTTATTACTTGAATTATAATTCAATGATCACCTTAGATCATGGGCTATTCATAAATCAGAAGCCTGACATCAGATGAAAAATTGTATTAATATATGAAACTTATTATATAGTACAAACTGCTCTCTTGATAAATTACATTGTTCAGGCTTGACAATGATTGCATTTAAAACATTATTCCTGTTTGCTGTTTTACAGACTGAAACCTCTTCATGAAAAATTTACAATGCTCCTCTGTGTTTTGGAGTCAGAGGGCAATAGTAGCAAATGGCAGACATAACACCATACTTTAGATTTGCTGGCAGCAGCGGAGGAGAGAAAACACTTTTAAGTGTACAGGGGAAAAAAACCCTTAGTTGCATTCTCAGTATCTACATTTCTGGTTTTATGAAGATACTAATTGTCTTCCACAGCAGAAGCACAGTAAATAATGAAATTTTAATTTCAGCTTACTAGATTGCTTGCTTCTCCCATATAGGTGTTTCAAAGAAATTTATAGCTATAAATGTTTCACAGAAATTTATAGCTTGAGAGGAAAAAATAAAGGGGCAAACCCATGAAGTTTAATTTGAATTGAGGCCGAGCTCCTTAGATGATGCGTTATGACAAATGCTTTTTGCCAAGGCTGACTGGGTTACTCAGGCTGTAGTTCCATATTATTTACATTAATTACATGAAGGCTGCTTTGTTAATGGTACATTCTGGTGTGGGTCTCAGCATGATATGCTAATGATCTAAGAAAAATCTGCATCTCCAATATTTATGATAATTTGTAAAAGGAAATAGGATTGCCTTTATTTTTTTCTCTTCATTGGGATAAAAAATATAACAAAATAAATTTTATTCATGGGAACAAGAAAAAAGTTCTAATCGCCAAGACATTTAAGTGTTATAAACAGAAGGAAAGAATCTCTTATTGTTAGGGGTGCTGTCATACCCTTTGACAAAGTGATAATATGGCAGTTCTCTAGCTTCCTTTCAGTGTGAGGTGAGTATAAAATTGAATAGAATAGAATAAAACAAAAATGTGAACTATAACTTACAGCATAAAATCTTTTTTGTATTTTCTTAGTCTTACATCTGATAAGCAAAGCTTAAAATAATTATATCTAGTTTATTCTGTGCTCCATTTAAGATGATGAATACTATTTTGCTAATAGATTTAAGATTTTTATTAGAAAAAGCCTTCAATAACTTTAAGTGGCTTATGGTACGACCTTTTATAAACCATGCACAATTTCAAATGCAAAAGCAAACTATATAGTTGAATGTTTAATATATATACATATTTTTAATAATGCTATTATTTTAATTATTTCTGACAAACATATATGGTAGAAGATCATGGATTCTTTTAAGTACATTTATTCATAGTTTGGGAAGTAAAGCTCCACTACCATTACATTAAGCCATAAAAAACACAAATTGTAATCCAAAGGGTAGTTCCTCTGAACCTAGTAATGTTTTGCTTTACTCTGGATGTTTTGGATTTTATTTTCACAATTTAAAAAAGACATTAATTTGCTCCCTTACAATGCCTCCTAGTCTATCAGATAAATTATCATCATATAGAAAACTGCCAATTCTGATTCCCAATTTTTCAATGGCTTCTATTGATAAACAAATAATTTCCGATGTACTTAGACTTATATTTAAGGTACTCTCCAACCTGGCTTCAGCTCTTTCATAACATTACTTCATGCTACTCCCTAACATCTAAATCTCAAGCAATGAGGCTCCTTCACTGACTGCTGAATAAGCCCTGAGCTTGTCTGTAACTTTGTATCACTCAAATGAATGACTATGTATCTTCCTCATATTTTACACCAATAGATCATATGTATAAGCACTTTGTATAATTGTTTAGATTCTAAACACCAAAGAGGCAGAAACTGTATCTTTTTAACTGCTGGAAGAGACTATTTTGCATAGAGTTGCTTAATAAAAGTTTAAGTGAGTTGATTCAAATACAAGTAACAACAATTTACAACATAGGATAATGATCATTAAAAATAAAATATAAAATATTCGTTTAACATTCAAAACAAATTTGTGAGATTTCAAATTAATAATAGCACAGTACTGTCTAAAATGCAGTGAATGGAGACCTGGTTTTGGAATCTGGAAGCCCTAAATTCTAGTACTGCTTCTGTCATATAAAGGCTTTGTTAAGTATGGGCAAATCACTTAACCTCAGAGTGCCCCAGGCAACTCTCTAAGACCATAAATAGTCACAAAGCAGGTACTAAGGTTGTTGAACAGAAGCCCCTAAGTTGATGGAATCATAGATTTGGTTTTTTTAAAAAAAAATCATTGTAATACATTTAAATATTAGCTAAAATATAAGGGAATAATTTAAACAGCTTCTCCCACAAATCTTACTACTTTAGATACGGTTCCCTAAGTAAGTTTCCTAAATTCTTATATGTATGCACATGAATAAATCTTTGTCTAAAAACTGAAATAAAGTTAAATACATAAGCAAGTTAAATACAGGAACTAGTGAAATGATACAAAATAATTTAGGCTTACAAATAATCAAATTACAGTGAAAATCAATTAAAAACACAAGCAGGATTAAAAATATTGAATAAAATCAAAATACAGGCTCCAGGAGAAATGCTATTTAACTAAAGTTCTAGTTATAGTTCGAATATTCCATACAGCACTGGGAACTTGAGAACTGCAAGAAGACAATTATACTACTATTCAAATGGTAGCACAGTACTAAAGATTTTCAGTTTAAATCATTTAAGAAACAGAATGTTATCTTCCATCAAATAATAGGAACAAATGTCAAATAAAATTTAAATATGGCTCTAAAAATGACCAGGAAAAAAATAATGCTCATAAAACCAAAATGCTATTTGCAGTAACAAAAAAGAAATTATTTACTCATATATTCAGGAGTCCCCAAACAAACCCAGAATACTACAAGCATGCATGGAAGAAACACTATCATATTGTGCTGCTAGACAATTTAATAAACGATATGAAGGTTCCAACTGGAGCAAATGCAGATTCTGGGCAATTCAATCCATCAATCTAGAAACTTTTACTAAATACCTATGTAGTAGGTACTATGCTAAAAAATAGGGATAGAAAGGAGTTGGGGGAGGGGAGCGGGGAGGTGAAAATATCTGTGCCCTTAAGGAACTCACAATCAAAGGAGACAATTTGCAAAAAATACCTAAAAATTAAACTATATTAAAAAATAATTAATGGAAGGAAGGCATTCAGAATTAAGAGGAAATGAGGAAGGCTTCCTATAGCAGATTTTAGTTGGAATTTAAGGAAGCTAAAACCGGAATAGTCAGAGTAGAGGAGAGGGAATATACCAAGCATAAAAGATAACCAGAGAAAATGCATGAAAACCAGAGATGGACTGTCTTGTTTGTTGAACAGGAGAATGCCAATGTCATTCTATCTAAGAGTAAGAGTCAGGGAATGAAATGATATTAAAACCTAAGAGGACATATAGATCATACAAATCAGAACTTTTAATTCTGAAGAACATCTATTCAAACATCACATTTACAGTTGAGGAAATTGAGGCCCAAAGGGATGAACTCGTTTACCAAAAGGAAGTAAAAGGTAGAGTTGATGCATCAATCAAAAAACACACAATCAGGGGCAGCTAGGTGGCTCAGTGGATAGAGCACCAGCCTTGGATTCAGGAGGACCCAAGTTCAAATCTGGTCTCAGACACTTAACACTTCCTAGCTGTGTGACCCTGGGCAAGTCACTTAACCCCAGCTTAAAAAAAAACAAAAAAAACAAAACACACACACACACACACAATCATAGGCTCCCAGAGATAATCTAATACAACCTCTACATATAATATGCCTGACAAGTAGGCATCCAACCTTTTCTACACCATCTCTATTGAAGAATTGCCATTTATCCATTGCTACTATCAAAAGACTCTCAAAACTATCAATTTCCTTTTAAATTACAAGGACAGATCTAGTTGCAAGACTTAATATGCCTAGTTCTTTCAAGTGAAGTCACAAGATATTTACCTATTTCATCACTCTGATCATCAACTTCTATATGCTTTTCATTAACAGCTATACTTCCTAAAATGTGGTTCCCAGAAGTGAATAAAATACAGCATGAACAAGGCAGAATCAGTCAATCACATTTCTATTCTAGATACTACTTTAGATCAAATTAGCTTATTTTTGGATAGCTTTTTATCCTGTTAACTCATATTGAGTTTGCAGTTCACTAAAACTTCTATATTTGAGATGAACTTTTGGCTACACACACACACACAGACACACAGACACACACACAGACACACAGACACACAGACAGACACACACACACACACACACACACACACCACTTATGAAGCTGGATTTTTGAACTCAAATGAAGACCTTAATTTATGCCTACCAAATTTTATCTTATTATATTTGGTTCAACAGCATAGCCCCTTTAATTTTTTTGGAGATGATAATCTAATATGTTAATTATGGCTAAATTTGATCATTATACCCATCTGTGCTTTTTACCATGTCACTGACAAAGAGGTTAAATAGTCAAAAGCTTAGCCCAAATCTATAAAGGTCTCCATTTGAAATTCTTCCAAGTTTACACTGAACAATTAAAGACTACTTCTGAGTTATAGAATTCAAACAATTCAAAATCCATCATTTTTCTATTAAGTCCACAAATATAGTATGAGGTACATTGAAAATGTCTTTGTTAAATTTTATATTCTCGACAACTGAAAGATTCTCCTAATTTGCCAGTCAATCAAAAAAGGAAAATAAATTAATTCTGACATGACCTCTTCTCAAAATAGCCATACTGGCTTCTCTATGATTATCAAGTCCGTAGATATTTTGAAATTTTGCCAGAAATCAAAGTAAATCTCACTAGTCCAAAGTGTGAAGATTCCCTTTTATTCCACTTTTTTAAAAAAGGACATTTGCCCTTCTTAAATCCTGTGACATTCAACATAAATTTTTTTAAAAATTTATTAAGGAACCATAAAATAAAAAGCACTAAGCTAACAAAACAATCCCTGCCTTCAAAAAGGTTACATTGTTGCAGAAAGATAAAAGTCAGGCTGAATAAAAATAGAGGATGATCCTATAAAGAAGAGTTTAAGAACAATCATGTTGGAGATAACAAAATCTTGAAAGCTGATGGTTTCAAAAGAGAAAAATTTTAAAAGATGGCATCTTGAGACACCAAATCAAATTTTTTTTTTCATATATATATGACCATTTTAAATGGTGTTTGCCAATTTAAGCTTCTAAGACCTAAAACACTTAAGTATAATAAGTTACAATTAAGGTTTGTATATGTTAGCCATTAGATAGCCACTAAGTAGGACCAACACCAAATACAACTCTTAACATTATCATAAAATGTAAGTAAATGATAGATAGCAGTTCTAAATTCAAAAAGCTGTTTGATATATAAAATCAAAATGAAGGGCATTTTTCTTAGTGCTAATGTTTAATAATAGCCTATCAATGAATAAATTAAAAAAAATGTTTTTCCTTATCCAAACTCCCTTACTCAATAAATAAAGGCTTTGGTGTTTTAATTTGAAATTAGAAAGTTTTGGGCAAGCTAAACCAAACGAAAACAATCGTGAAAAATGAGGAAAAAAATTCACATTTTTCAAACTGTCACACTGACAACCTCTAGTGAGAGAAGAGAAGTTTCAGGCATGTGTTGTAACTAGTAAAATTTGATAGGAAGAAAGAGAAAAAAATAAATACCTTCATTTCCATGGTTTCACAAAGCTAGGCAAACACTAATATTCTTTTTTACCCCCTTGCCTTAGGACAAATGATCTCCCCTAAAAAGAATAGTGCCCCTACCTTTATTATCTAGATATAGAAATGAGCCACACTTAGTTTCCTTAATAAATAGTAATTTTGATTATATTTTTGTGACTAATAAATTTTCAACTAACCCAATGAACTATAGGAACTTCTTAGGTAGAGAAGCTTTATTATAGGAAAAAGAAACATTACCATTAGTAAAAAGATTCACTACATTTCTTTGATCAGTCAGATGCAAACTACTCCAACACTAACAGAAGGTGAAGGTCATGCCACATGCCTCTGAAAAAGTAATTTGCCATTGATGTGCTATAAGGTCTTAGTTATGGCCTGTGACCTTCAGATTATGATAATATTGGCCTTCATTATATATCCATTCTTCATAGGGTTAACTGAAATCTTGCATTATACTTTGCAAGACCAAAACAATAGTTATTTCCATCTTTGATCTCAAATGAAATCCAGCTTTTACATTTTAACACAATTTTTTTAAAAAATGAAAATATATTACTTCTCATCTCTTTATATATAGCAATTTTTTTTTTCCTTTTCATTTTAATTACAACTGTTAGGCTGGGCAGTTTGATTTCACAATTTTCTTATTTGCTTACTGTATTAGGATTAAGTCAATAAAAAATAAACTAAACTCTTAAATAAAATCTGTAGAAAAAAGTTGTGATATACCTATTCCTTTCTCTCTATTTTCTTCTGGAATGTAATTAAAGAACTGCTTTGAAAACCAAATGCCTTTTTAAAAAATGTATGTACAGATTATTAATTTTTTATGCTTAGAGAGAGCTGTCACACCTGCCTTATTCTCTCATAGTAAAGTTATTTGTCCTTTCTCGTACTAAGACACACACTTAAAACATAATAAAAGATGGCCATATTATGTGTCAAATTAAATGTTGTTGATCCATGCTTTAAGTATACATGCACTGACACTCTGTTATGGATCATCTGCTGGACAATAATAGTTGCACATTCTCTGTTTGACAGACATTCTGTATTTTGTTCAAGAAGCCCTAATGTTTTTGAAGACTTGTACAAGGCCACACATTTCAGCAAATTTTCCATATTAATGCTCTGAACAGTTTACAATGTTTTGTTCTATAAAGCTCACTCTTGCTGATTGTGTCCTAAATAATAAACCATGGCCTCAGGCGATTTTTCTCAGAATGTTTATGATGAGAACTCATTCATCTAAATCTGCTGGCCAATGGAATAAAATAAATCAAGAATTTCCCAAATATAACAATATTTGTGTTCAGTAGATAATTGATGACTGCAGCTGCACTAATTAAAACCCATCTGAGTTTCATTAATCTTGGTCAGTAGGACCAATTGCTATACACCACACCTTGCTCAAAGCATTGTGTCCTTGCACTTGTGTCATATTCAGGTGAGCTTTTATTTTAAAATTTCCTTCTAATAGTGTAAAAACATACCATTCCAATATGATAGACATACACAGTTTAAAATAAAAATCTGTAATACAACTAAAGTTCTGAGTCTGGATCTAATTATGCCATCTATGAGATTCCTATAAAGAACATAAATTATTTATCCTGGTCACCAATAAAATAATAATAAAACAATCTGAAACTCTTTATTACTCTAGATCCAATGGTGTAGAAATACTCATAACTCCAAAATTAAAGCAATACAGAAAAAGCTATCATTAAGACCCTATTTGGCTGAAAACCAAGGATTATAAATAGGTATAAGTGGAGGAAATAAGGCTAAATAGTAGTAAGCTGGTTGACTGTACAAGACATACATACACAGGAGCTACAGCAGCCTGTAGAAAAGGTGAGGAGGAATGGGAAATGAAAATGTGATATTTGGAAATAATGAAAACCTTTTTCTTAATCAGACTTGAGTGGTTGAGTTCTACCAATGACAAAAAGCCTACATACTTAACCTTCATTTTTTTTTAAAAAATTTTTTTATTATAGCTTTTTATTTACAAGATATACTTATCATGGATAATTTTTCAACACTGATGATTTCAAAATCTTTTGTCTTAGTTTTTCCCCTCCTTTCCACCACCCCTTCCTCCAGAGGGCAGGTAGACCAATACATGTTAAATACGTTCAAGTATATATTAAATATAATATATGTATACATGTCTATAGTTATTTTGCTGCACAAGAAGAATTGGACTTTGAAATAATGTACAATTAACCTGTGAACGAAATAAAAAATGCAGGCAGACAAAAATAGAGGGATTGGGAAGTTCTCTGTAGTATCAACCTTCATTCTTTTGAAAATTCCATTTTCTAAAGATAACTACTATTTGTTGTATTAATGGTTCAAAGGCATAAAAGTAAGAAAAGAAATGGGAATAAGAGAGAACCTACTATGTGCCATGGACTGTGCTAACCACTTTTTCCAAACGTAATCTCATTTATATAATAAATATAGGCTGAATGAAATTTAATTTGCATGCCTAAAAAGTTCTTCAATAAAATCTGTAATATACTAACTTTAAAAGAATTTCAAGTTTGGATAATAAGAGCTGGAACACACACACACACACACACACACACACACACACACACACACACACACTTTTTAATATCAGACAATATGTTTATCGTTGTACATATATAGTTTGCTTGTTAAAGAAAAAGAAATGTGTCAAAAACTTGTAGTTCAGATAAATATCACTAGAAATAGCTATAACTAATGTTAATAACTAAGCTGCCTTGCAGATCATAAATAGTAGGAAGTATAAATAACTCCTAGAGATAACTGTACAATCTATATTTGAGGAAATGCAACATTTGAGTAATCAATCATATGAAGCCAACACTGTTATAAACTGAGTTTATGAAAATACTTATAAACATTTATTAAATGTAAATTCCTCTTCAAAATGTATATTACATAGAATCATTGGTTTTTTTCTGCAATTTGGAGGATGTAATATATAAGAACTGATAAATATACAGAATCCATGTCATAGGAATTACTTTTTATTGACCTCTAAATTTTTTTTTGGCTGAAATAAAATTTGCTATTTCCCCTCCCTGCCTCCACTTTGAAGGTATTGGATTTCCCCAACTATCTACTGTGCATCCCACCCCTATCCTGTTGGCGGGCCTTGCTTAGGTTCTTTTCAACTTCTCTCTCCCCAACACACCTGAGAATCCAGTCACCCCACACAAGCCATTGCTTTGGAGGGCTCCACGCCTTACCAACCACTTTGCCTGTAAAAGGGGGGAGGAAATTTTTTTAATGTAATATTTTTTCTGGAGCAAAACTTTTCTTCCCAACTTCATGGATAGCAATGTAAACTAACTCTGCCAGAGTCCTGTTCCTGCTTTCAGCACCCTGGCTCCACTCCTGCCTCAGTCTACCCCTCAGTCTGAGCCACATGTATATATATATATATATATATATATATATATATATATATATATATATATATATATATATATATATATATATATATATATATATATATATATATATATATATATATGTCATTGAGAATTCACATTGTTTGCTGGTTTTTTAGAAACGATAGTCTCATTCAGCCCTGGGATCAAATCATGGATCCATATGGTCCCAAAAAACCTCTCTCTCCCTTTCAAATAAGATATTAAATACTCTCTAATCCCTATCTTGCCTCAGTTTTTCTGGCATTACATTATGGAGGTCCCATCTAGATATTATTAGAAAGTGAGAGCATGATTAGAGATCAGGGTGGCTGGAGATCTGAGTTCTTAGCCTGAAGAGAAATTTTTCCAGAGTCTCCAGGAAAGAGCAGTCTCCAGCCACAACTATGCCTGAAACCCAATAGTGGACACTCCATTTTGGCCACTGGAGAGTAAGTCTAGATTTCTGTTTTAGGACATAATCTGATCTGTTTAGCTGTTCTGTCTATCTGTGCTAGCATCTGGATTCTCAGGATAATAAAATGCTGACAGGAATTAAATTCTGAGAAGGGTATCAACAGGATACTGGATGATCCCCTCTGGTTTGGATGTCTTCTAAGACATATCAGGTATGATCTCATTCTAAGTGCCTTTTTGGGAACTATCTAGTTATATGTGTTAAATGTTTTGTTTAATGTTGTTAACTGTGTAGTCTATCACTGTGTGATCTGTGTTCTGTATGAATTGTCTGTATATTCTGTTGGTTAAGAGCTCTGCTAAAGTTTTAAGAACAATGATAAAGAAATTTTGGAATTGGTTATTTCAATGTTGCAACTGTCTATACATACATATATATATATATACACATATATATAATTATGTATAAATATATAAATAAAAATACATTTATATATAATTATCAATTACATAATATAATTGGCTTGTGATTTTAAACTTTTAACTTGTTGCACTAATTTGTAAGTATTTTATACTGGCTGATATTTTTTTCTTTAAAGCAGTTTTCAAAGCCAGTTAGTAAGATTTCAAGGGAAAGAGCAATAAATCTTACCTGATTCAAATTCAAGCCTGGCCTAGACTGGGCTAGGCTAATAAGGCCTCTGGAGCACAAAGGAGTTTGTGCTAATTAATTTGGAACTCAGGCAGGAAAAAAAATTTGATTAGAAATTTTAGGATGATTTTGAAACTGTGGGAAATAATTTTACTATTGCCTTTGTACACCAGATTTGTTCTGAGTATTCTTTTGGGCAGTTTAAAAATTGTGTACTATTGCCTATGAAGGTTAGATTTGGTTATCTTTGACTTTAAGATAAGAACAATGGCTTGTTAAAGAGAAGTTCAGTTAACTCGACTGAAAGGAGTCACATGCCTTTAATTAGGTTAGTTACTTTCTGAAACACATTGGATAATTTGTTATATTATCCATTCCCCTCTTCCCCACTAAGTGTGTTAAAGCCTCTTTCTGCAGAGGCTTGGTTTTGGCAAATGATTTCAAGAGAAAGGCCTGCTTTTAAGTTGACTGAATATTTGTTTCTTTTGACACATAATAGTTAAGGAATATGGTCATAAATGTGATTTATAATTTGGTGGGGCTATTACTAAAAGTTTAATATTTTTTAAGAACCTCTTAGATTCTTTTATGTGGTATTAGGATATTCTATATAACATATCGTTTTGGGTCATCCTGAGATTATTTAAAGAGCTTCTGAAAATAATGTTGTTTTTTCTTTTTTGTCCTTTTGAAAATGCTTCTGTTATGGGCAATATGCAATTTGGAATATTTGTCTATGTATTGGGTATTTTAAAGCAAATTGATTTGTATGTATAATGTTTACTTATGAAACATCTACTTAGATATGAAAAAAGTGGTAAATATCTGTTTAGGATTTATCTGAAACTTTGGTTAATGGCATTTGTTACTGTAAATAAAAATTTCTTGGGTTTATAGTTAATGTTATTTGGGAGTTTTAAAGTTCCATTCCCTGACAGTGGGACAATTAACTGAGTAAAAAATAAATTAAAAGTATTTTATCCTGTTTTGCTGAAAGTTGAGTTTTAGCTGCTTATATTATGTTATAGTTATGTCCCTGTATTTTTTCCTCCTGTGACTGATTTCTACGATCAGAGCAATGGTCAATAGAAACTGTTAATGTAATCAATTATGTCATACCTTGCTATTTCCAATCTGGTTATGTAATCATTACATCTTAAATACTTGAGCAAATAAGTATTTAGTCTTGTCATCTATCTGTTACTAGATATTGTGTCTGTGATATTCAAGTGTTTAAAAAAAAATGTTTCTAAATAATGAGAGGAAAATTAGCACAATGAGACCTAACTGCTATTTATTTGGGACTATAACTGACAGCCTTTTGCCTGTGAGACAAGCATCAATTCACAATGGAAGCTGCTGGCCAATCTATTTTGGCCTTTCCACATCTTGTAGCAGTCATAATGGACCAGTCTTTCTATCACAGACTGTTCTAACCTTTATTTGTTAGATTTGTGGTTTTTTGCTTGTTTTTGTTTTAGGTTTTGGTCAAATTATAGATTATTGATTTGCTTCTGGGACCTAGATCAGCTTTGATTGCCCGCATGCCAGGCCAAATGTATTCTCTGCACAAACTGAGAGTCTCTGCCAGTGCCCAGTCTGAAGCAGTTTTTGAGAAATCATCATCCCTGCTCCTAGTGTACTTTGGACCGATATGGAGAATTTGGGAAATCTGATTAGGTCATCTATTACTGGGTGTTTAAGATTTGGGAAGGAAATTATTAAAACTATGGAACTATTGCTGTTTATGTTTGAGGAATTTTTAGGAAACTTACTGTACTAGTCTGTTATGTATAGGAGTTTTGGTTTATTCTTGGGATTTATATGAGGAATGGTTATTTGATAATTCTTTTCTGTGAGAAAAAAAAGGGAGGAAGAGATAGGAATTGGGGAAACAGGTGTGTTTTTCTAGAAATCTTTTAAACAGAAATAAGTTTTTTACTCTTTGCTTAAGTTTACTGGACTATAATTTGCTGATTATGTTTTAACTTTTAAATCCCTTATTCTGTTGGAATTGCCCTGGCAGACTTGGTTTTAGGGATTATTTTTTAAAAAAACAACCAGAAATGAGACACCTATCTGTGACTGGCAATCTTTCTGATTAGTTTCTCCACTCCTGTAACCCCAGTTCCTTAATTAGTATTTCAGCATTCTAAAAGGATATTGCAGTTTGGTATCAGACCTCTAAGACTTCCTGGGCTGCCTTGGTCTAACTGTACATAATCTGCTCAGAAATCTGGATCCTAGTAGCAGCTCCAGTTCTATTGAGAAGGGACAGGTGGAGCTACTCCAGGCCCCACTTTTCCCCCCCTTTTGGAGTCCCTGACAGACTTGGAGTGCCCCTCTTAGAATGGGCAACAGGATTGTCCTGAGCACTGCTACTCCCTATATAAGCAGAGGTTGAATTAAATGCACAAATGACCACAGAACTAACTCACAGTGAATTGTCCATCTCAAATGGGATTCTCTGGCTGAGATGCTCCCGAACTACCGAGGACCTGACATGTTAGCAACAGGGAGGCTTTGTACTGCTGATTAACTCTGGGGTAATCAGGAAGAGATCTGTCCTTGCCATATATCTTTGCATTTTTCTAGTTGTATTTTGGTTTATTTGCTTTACACAGGGTTGGTCAAAATTATGATGCTAAGACTTATCTAGAGAAAGGTAACAATGATTTCAATATTCAGAAGAGAGAGAGTGTGGAATTTTGTGCCACAGTTCTCGTTTATTGTCTTGACTCAGTTTCCCTAAATTGTCCTGCCTTGGTTTCCCTAAATTGTTCTGCCTCAAATATTCTGCTCAATCCTACAAAACCACCCCTCCCTCTTAATCATCAGAATATTTGATAAGGATAAAAGATCTTATATTTTAGAATATCAGAATGCCTCGATGTTAGGATTACTAGGTGAGAACTCAGGTTGTCTGGACAGTGACAAGGTGAGAATTCAGGTTGTCTGGACAATTACAAGGTGAGAACTCAGGTTGACTTGATAGAAGGAGCAAGCTCATTGGCTGAAGTGGTTCTTCCCAGAAGCCCTTGCACTATCCCACGCCCATTCTCTGGGAGGATAAAAGACACAACAGTGGGCCTGGAAAATTAGTCTGCCTGGAGAAGGATAAGAGCTGGAGGAGACTCAAGAAGAAGACTCTGCACTACATCTGGCTTGACGCAGCTCTCTGCAGGAAGGGAAGTCGGCTCTCTGCAGGAAGGGAAGTCCTTCAGCCAATGAGCTTGCTCCTTCTATCAAGTCAACCTGAGTTCTCACCTTGTAATTGTCCAGACAACCTGAATTCTCACCTTGTCACTGTCCAGACAACCTGAGTTCTCACCTAGTAATCCTAACACCTCTCTCTATCCCAATCTATCAGAATGTCAAATACCTTCTTATCAAGATGCCTCCTCCCATCCTGTCAGAACCAGATTGATAGTCCTTTCCCATTCTCAGTGCTCTGACTCCGCCCCTGTCTCTGTCTACCTCCTGCATTTGAGTCACATGTACATATATCACTGAGAACTCACATTATTTGCTGGATTCTTGGAGGCGATAGTCTCTTTCAGTCCTGGGACAAAACCATGGATCCATTTGGTCCCAGTAAATCTCTCCCTTTCAAATAAAATAATAAATACTCTCTAATCTCTATCTTGCCTCAGTTTCTCTGGCATTACAATGAAAGATAGAAGTAAAGTCTTCAGACTTTAGTTATTATTTTTTCCTAGATGATGGATGGTTTTCTAAGTAAAATACTTGGATGATTTGAAGGAGGTAAAAGGGAAAATAATGATAAAGATTTTACAAGTTGACAACAGATGGAATCAAAAACAAGGAAAGAAAAAGGGGATGTTAAGTGCTTTTCCCTAAAAAAACATGAATGTTTAAATATATGCTAAAATATTTTTCATTTAAAGTGTAAAATTACAATTACCAAAAAAAAAAAAAAAAAAAAAACAGAAAATGGAATAAACTCTTTTCTTTTTTCTATTCCCAACACATTTTTGTAATCAACATAATATCACTGGACTCCCCTATTTCAGTCCCTTTTCAGTTTTTGACCTATGAGGCAGATCTGCCACCTAATGAGATTTGCAGCCTTGAAATAAAACTCTTCTGGGAAAGGAACCTGTATGTGCCAAAATGTTTGTGGCAGCTCTTTTCGTAGTGGCTCGAAACTGGAAGATGAATGGATGTCCATCAATTGAAGAATGGTTGGGTAAATTATGGTATATGAAGGTTATGGAATATTATTGCTCTGTAAGAAATGACCAACAGGAGAAATACAGAGAGGCTTGGAGAGACTTACATCAACTGATGCTGAGTGAAATGAATAGAACCAGAAGATCGTTGTACATTTCAATGTTGTATGAAGATGTATTCTGATGGAAGTGGATATCTTCAACATAAAGAAGATCCAACTCACTTCCATTTGATCAATGATGGACAGAAACAACTACACCCAGAGAAGGAACACTGGGAAGTGAATATAAATTGTTAGCACTACTGTCTATCTACCCAGGTTACTTACACCTTCGGAATCTACTACTTAATGTGCAATAAGAAAATGGTATTTACACATATATTGTATCTGGGTTATATTGTAACATATGTAAAAATGTCATCAAGGGGAGGGAGTAGAGGGAGGGAGGGAACAATTTGGAAGAATGAATACAAGGGATATTATTTAAAAAATTACTCATACATATATACTGTGAAAAAAAATTATTAAAAAAAAAAAAAAAGAAATAAAACTCTTCCCTCTCCCCACTTCTGATAAGCAATCATTCTAAGTCTGATGAATCATGTTTCATAATAGGTCTCACAATCTATAACTTTCAATCCACCCACATAACATCTTCACAAAACCCTCAAAACCTTTTGCTAGTGTCTGTCTCTACTCTTTCCATTCAATAATGTTTTCCTTCGTTAAACTCCTTATTCAAAGCTACTCAAAAAAAAAAAAAAAACCCACTATTTGTTCTAGTATAGAGCCATTTAATGATTTTTGTGTCATAGAATATTTTAATATCCTTATGAAGAGTCCTTGGAATAATATACTCTTAAATAAGATCTAAAGGTTGAGAAGACTTTACAAATCACCTAGTCTAAGACCTTAATTTTTAAAATGAAGAAAACAGAACCCAAAAGGGTGAAAGACAGTGACAAAGGCAGATTTTGAACCATGAATTTTAAATTCTAAATTCAGGAGGGCAGCTAGGTGGCATAGTGGATAGAGCACCAGCCTTGAATTTTGGAGGACCAGAGTTCAAATCTGTTCTCAGAAACTTAACACTTCCTAGCTGTGTGACCCTGGGCAAGTCACTTAACCCCAGCCTCAAAAAAAAAAAAATTCTAAATTCAAAGTCCTGTAAATTATGCCTCCATTTCATATTTTATAATATACATTTTAATATTAATGTTTTACATATTTCATAATATATATTTACATAATATAAAATGAATTAAGCAGACATCAGGCATGGGATAAATTGAAACAGTATCAATGAGACATGATTTCCCTCCTAAATTTACTTATTAATCACCTAAAATGTGCCACAAACTAAATAATTCGAATTGAAGTATGACTTATTATTCATAAAGACTTCTCGTAAGGGAACTCTGTGAGGTACAGCACTAATATAAGTATTATTATCTTCATATTAGAGATGAGAGTGTTGAAAAAAAGAAAAGTGATTAAAAATTCCCCAGTCATATAGCCATTAAAAATTGCAAAGCTAAGACTTGAAGTACACCATTGAAAATTGCAGAGCTGAGACTGAAGCACAGATTCTCCAACTCCAGATCCAATGTACTAAAGGATCACAGGATTAGAAGAATTTTAGGACTAGCAAGGACCTTAAAGATTCCAGAGGAGTTACTTCCATTTATGTGTGGCAAGAAAATGAGAAAACTAGAAGGATTATAAGAAATGCTTAAATGTATCCATGATATAAGCATTGAAGGTGAAAAGAGCATAATCTGCCCAATTTTTCTTATCCCTGTCCTATAAATTCCTTCAGAAAGACTCCATAGAGCTTGATGTAGGTCTTCCTTTAGGTACTTTTAATATTCTGAGGCTAGTAATACAACAATCAGTTGTTACACTCCTTTGCTTCATTGCTTACAAGACTAGATCATTTACTTTTCTAAGTGTGCATTTATCTTTTAATCCACTTCTTAGGCACACAGCACTAGTTATGACTAGTATGTTCTCCAATTTTAGCCAAAAAGCATCAGAATATTCAAGTTAAAAGGGAATAATGGCTAAGAAACAGAGTGATAGATCAGAGGAATACATCAGTGGTCCTCAAACTTTTAAAATAGGGGTCCAGTTCACTGTCCCTCAGACTGTTGGAGGGCCAGACTATACTAAAAACAAAAACTCACATTCTGTCTCTGCCCCTCAGCCCATTTGCCAGAATCAGGCGGGCTGCAAAAAGGTCCTCAGCAGCCACATCTGGCCCTCGGGCCTTAGTTTGAGAACCCCTGCATTAGGTAAACAAGGCACAATAATCAATTACTATAGTAGTCTACTATTTGAGAAACCCAAAGACTCCAGCTTCTGGGATAAGAACTCAAGAGCTGACAAAAATTGCTGGAAATGCTGGAAAATAGTATGTCAGAAACTAGCCGTAGACCAACATTTCACACCCCATATGAAAAATTAAGCAAAATTTGAGTTAACCGAGTTAGGTTAAAGGGTGATACTATAAATAAATTTGGAGAACAAGTGATAGCTTTCTTACTTTGGAAAAGGGAGGAATTTATGACCAGACAAGAAATAAAGAACATTATAAAATGCAAAATGGATAACTTTGAATACATTAAATTAAAAAAGCTTCTGCACAAACAAAAGCAATGCAGCCAAGATTAGAAAAAAAGCAAAAATCTTGAAAACAATTTTGTAGCCAATGTTTCTGATAAAGGCCTCATTTCCAAAATATATAGAGAAATTATTTAATTTTTTAAGAAAATATCATTCTCCTGTTGATAAGTGTTCAAAGGATATGAACATAATTTCAGATGAAGAAATTAAAGCCATCTACAGCTACAGAAAAAAATGTTCTAAATCACTATTAAAAATGCAAATTAAAACAACTCTGAGGTACCACCTCAGACTCATGAGATTGGCTAAGATAACAAGAAAAAATAATTATCAATGTTGGAAAGGATGTTCAAAAATGTTAATGGAGTTGTAAACTGAGCCAAAGATTCTGCAGAGAATTTGGGACTATGATCAAAAGGCTATAAAACTGCATACCTTTTGATTTTGCAGTGCCACTATTGGGTCTAGATCTCAAAGAAACCATAAAAGGGCAGGGGGGGGGGGAAATTGGAGAATTAGTAAATACAATTCTAGAATAGTTGCATCTCTCAAACAGATTGTATGTTCTCATATACTTTGTAAGTAATCTCTTTCTCAAGATACATCTTAAAAGGAAAGACATTTTATTTTACCAATTAAATTTTTTAAAATAAGAAAAATTCAATATTTTCAGTCAATATTGTAACTATAAACAAACATTTAAGATTTATGGAGATACAAAAATAAAACAGACTTGTTCTATCCTAAGAGTTTTCATTCTACTAAGAAAAGTACTTTATTATAGAATATCATATGCTAATACCTGCCTATTTTCTTCCTGTGTTTTCATCAAGGATACCGTTAAAATAAGTATGTAGATCATGTTAAAAATTCTATAAGGGATAGACATAAATTGACATTGATGTTCCTTTGAGAGTCTTTTTCTCTCCTCATAATGATTTTCTGTTTTACTCTTTTTCATAAGCCTAAAAAAATTTTCCCTCTGAACTCAAAATAAAGCTTTCATGTGTTTTTAAAATTGCTCAATTGTCAAATGAGACAGTAGTCTCATCTTTTTGAATGCCATTTCTACTACTTTATATAACCAGCACATAGTAGACTGGGATGATGACTCAAAATTTAGTCTGTATTGTCATCGGAAGAGAAAAATCCACTGGTTTTTGTTCCTTGTATTTAATTTCAAATTTTTTAAAATAATTTGCTTGGCTAGATTATTACCTTCTCCATCAATCGTTGCTGGGTTTTTTTTTGTTTTGTTTTGTTTTAAATTCTTGCTACCAAATATACTTCCAAACGTAATGTTTTTTGATGTTGTCATATGTTGTGATATGGGAACCACCTGCCAATGGCTGCTGAAGGTCTAAATCAGACCTATAAAATGAATCTCTTCATGTGAGTGGATAATGCTGATACAAGGAGAGGCAGTTGCTATGTTTAGTTAAACATAGTAGTAGTTTTTTTTTTATATATATATATTTTTATAATATTATCCCTTGTATTCATTTTTCCAAATTATCCCCCCCTCCCTCCATTCCCTCCCCCCGATGACAGGCAATCCCATACATTTTACATGTGTTACAATATAGTCTAGGTACAATACATGTGTGTGAATATCATTTTCTTGTTGCACAATAAACATTAGAATCTGAAGGTCATAGTAGTAGTTTTTATGAAAGGATAACATAGTAGCGATGAATGTGAAGCCTCACTATCCAATAAAGAAGTCCCAAATAAGAAACTAACATTCATTTGGTGATAACAGCACACAAGTAAAAAAAGAAAACTGAAGTGCTTCTCAAAAAAAAAAAAAAAAAAAAAAAAAAAAATAGAAATGATCATTTTTCAAAGAATTTTTATTTTAAAGGATTTTCTATATATTCTTGAAGCAGTTTACAATTTCTTTCCTGAAGGACAGTAGTTATTAGGGCAGAAAGCTGTAGTAGAAAAAGAACTGGACTAGAAGTCAGGAGAGGGAGAGGGACTGGGACAGGGAAAGGGACAGGGAAAGGGAAAGGGAAAGAGAAAGGAAAAGGGAAAGGGGAAAGGAAAGGGAAAGGGAAAGAGAGAAAAGGAAAGTGAAAGAGGGAAAAAGAAAGGGAATGAGGGAAAGGGAGAGGGAAAGGGAAAGAGAAAAGGAGAGGGACAGGGACAGGGAGAGAACTGTGTTGAATGCTATCTACTACACTCAGCTAAGTCTGACCATAAACAAGTTACAACCTCTCTGAGATGTTTTGAGGGAATTGGACTGCCTTAATTTTCACACAGGGTTATTAAGAACAGGATTATTAAGGTTATTTTTTGAGATAATATTTGTAAAGTGTACTGTAAAGATTAAAAACCCATATAAATTTCAACCATTACTGATAAATTTTAGATAACTCAAAAATGCTTTAATCAATTCACAATTCATCTGATCACGCAAGTCATGATATAATGTTTTAAATCTTTCTATATAACAAAAACTAGTTTAATTATTTTATAGTTGATAGTGCAAATGCACTTATAAAACAGCTATACCAGCCTTATATGATATACTTTACTACATGTGAACCTGAAGCAGAGAAGCAACCAAATTTGTTTAAATTTTTTATTTGATACATTAGAAAAATTTTAGTAAAAGATACCTATAGTGAATGTTTTTTCTATAAAATAAAGACTTCCTTTCTAAAAACAAAACAAAACAAAACAAAAAAAAAACCATAACTGTTTAATACATTGAGATTTTTTTTTGTATAGGAGTTTGTTAACTTGATAAAAATTGCACAACTTCAACAAAGATGTGTGTTTGTGTGTGTGTGTGTGTGTGTGTGTGTGTGTTTAATGCATATATTGGTTATATGTAAAATGCTGACAAATAATAGTTTGGTATCCGTATCAGGTTATTTTTTTAAGTGAAATTAGATTTATAGTAATATAACTGCTAGGATTATTTCATAATTTTACTCATGAAGATTGCTACCAGACTCACTTTTTCCCTAATCCACCAGTATTTCTCAGAAATAATTGCCAGTGATTCATGAAGTTCATTAGCTAATTCCCTTAACACCCTAAGATCCATTCCAGCTAACCCTGTTGATTTGTATTTATTCATTTTTCTAAGAATTATTTTACTTACATTTTATGTACTTATATTTACTGGCTCCTTTCCTTGTCTGAGATATCTTTCCTTTTTTCTTTTTAAAGTATAATCTTAAAAATCACTTCAGTAGCACAACCACTTTAAAATTAATTTCATTAATTTTCCTACCTTCTCATTTATTAATGGATTTACTTATTCTCTACTCTATCTTATTATCTTGACAACTAATAAGAAGGCCTCTTTATTCTTGTTAACCACTTCTGAAAGTATTAGTTTTACTATATGGGTATTTGAGCATTTTTTTTCTCCTCAGATGATTAGTATTCATTTATTATTCTATTTATTTATACCATGAATTGTTTCTCAACTTAAATAGTTATTTCACACATATCTACTGTACAATTTGATCTTATTAACTTCCCATAGCATTCTGCATGCCACCAATGATGTTCAAAGATAAATCGGGCTAAATAGGTCTGTGGCAAGTCAATAAACTTTAGTTCATTTACAATTACTTCTTTTAGCTTATTTATATATTTATTTAGACATTCATTCATTTATATAGTTGTGCATCCATGCATTTATCAATTTATTTGCTTCTTGGTTAGAGATAAAAAAATCAAACAATTCCTTAATTCCTTCCTTTTTTCCCCCTTAATTTTCCATGATATTATTATTTTTTTAATCAACAATAACAACAATATTAAATTTAAAGAGACAGGTAAAGGAAATTTTATTTCATTTTCTTCCTACTTACTTGGATATTGGAAACCTTCAGTAGAAACTATTTTAGGTGGCATTTTAATTCATTAAGAATGAAAATACCTCCCCCCAACAGATTCTCAAGGTGATTTTCAATGTTGCTTGTTGACTTCCATTCACAATTATGCCAGGCACCATGTCAAGGAGATTACTTCAAACTTCAAATTTAGCTTCATTCTTTGAAATTTGCTTAATATATAAAAATTCTAAATTTTCTCTCAGTCTCTGAATTTTAGATTAATTTAAATTAAGTAAAAAATCCTGCACATTCATCAGAACGTCTTTTGCCCTTTTTGTCGCTTAACCAGTCTTGGCACCCTGGAGGCAGTGGAGCATCCTGTTCTCTTTATATGGGTCACAGATGGCCTGAGCCACATGCTTCACTACTAAGTCATCAATCAGGATCACTTGGCTTTTCTTCCCTTCTGGTAGTTCACTTTTAGTACTTGCCTTTCAATCACTAGTTGGGTGACCACATGTTCTTTGTTAGCCTCCTCTCAGGCTGACTGTCACCTGACTAAGGAGGACAACTTGGAACTGATAGGTTGAATACTTCCCCATTTTCCCCCTTCTAGGCTATTTCATCTTTTTTTCACCTTTTCTCCCTAGTGAGATCCATACCAACAGTGATTTTTTTTTCTTTTTCCTCAGAGCCTGCCTGAAGGAATCTAATCATCTATAAACAAAGCATACAAATTAAACAATGAAAAAAATTTAAAAATGAAACAGATATTATTAAACTTAGATTTGTGTTATTTTTTAAAGAAAATAAAGCACTATTTGAAAGTGTATGTGATGTAGTAGTACATGCTAAATATAAAAAAAATTACTATATAGTTTCAAAAGGTATTAGTAGATGAATGCTAAAAAGAATGATTTTATTGAGGTTCTTGTCTCATAGAATTTATTATACTTTGGTCATTTTAATTCAAATCCTTCTGAAACCTGGCACTGCTTTCTACAAAGTTAATGCACCAATTGTGTTTCCTTCTCTAGTTAGTGTGTAAAATGATAGAGAAATTCCACTCCCATTTCTTCACTAAATAAGCACTTAGCAAGTACTCAATACGTGCCAGGACCATATTAGATGTAGTTGATACAAAAACATAACAGTCCTGAAGTAGCTTGACATCTAAATTAAAGAGAGTTGAAGGGTAAGGAAGAGAAAGAACTGGATGCAAGAAACTAGTAAATTATTTTTTAAATTACATAATAAAAGACACAATTTAACTTATATAAACAAGCATTCTCAGTCTCTTCCTTTCACATTTAGGAATGGTTTAACTATACCACAATTGAAATAATAAATATACAAGTACATAATGGAAATAATTCACTTATTTGTTTACTGAAGAAGACTGATAATCAAAGCAAAGAAAAGCAATGACATGGGAAGGTCAGTGGACAATCAATTCTCTATACCTAAGGAAGGAATATTGCTTTCTTATTCAAAGTATAGAAGGAACATTGCTTTCTTATTCAAAGTATAGAAATAATCTCAATGTAAATGTGATTTAGCTTCATGAACTAAATTTAGTCTAATATAAAACAAAAACTACAATAAAGAATTCTTGGTTGCCCTTTTGTTGATTCTAGAGAATGATTTCTTTTAAAAAAATAAAGAAGGAAATATTAAAGAAAGGAAATATTCAAGTATAATAAAGTGGAGACTCCTTGTGTCTAATTAGGAATAAGCATTTAATACTATTTTGTCCTGATATAATTAAACACAGGGAAATCATTTATAAAATGGAGGTTCGCAGTTCTCTCAGCATATGAAGTATAGCTAAATATTATGGATGTAGAATAAAAGAATTGTATGTATAAAATGAATGGAAAATTGGTTAAACAGCTCACAGAACAGGTCATTGTAAATGGAAATGGGTCACAATGAAGAGAAATCACTAGTGGAAAACTTAATGGGTCATAGATAGGTCACTGCTTTTCAACAGGTTTACTAATGACCTAAAAAGGGGCTGTACCAGGAAAGTGGCAAAATTTGCTGAAGACATCAAAAAGGGAAACTGTTAATACATTAAGTGACATAGATCATGACTAGAAATATTTAAAAGGAAAGCTTTAGAAAAAAGGGTTTAAAAAGTCTTGGGGAAAGTAGAGAATTTTATTTTTTCACTTTATGAGATTTCTTGCAAAAATATGAAATTATCTACTATATACTTTAAAAATTGCATGCAGTGCTATGAGTTCTGACATTTCAAAGAAGATCTGTGAATGAATAGAGA
Source organism: Sminthopsis crassicaudata (assembly GCF_048593235.1). Lineage (NCBI taxonomy): Eukaryota > Metazoa > Chordata > Mammalia > Dasyuromorphia > Dasyuridae > Sminthopsis > Sminthopsis crassicaudata. The sequence goes on from NC_133617.1 coordinate 198,881,416, forward strand.
GGAAAAAATAAAATAAAAAAGAGCTTAGTGATCTAAAAAAACTTTAAAAAACATTTTAAAGGGGTTTTACTCATAAAGTATAGTTCCATCTGAAAATAATTAAGGGAAAATATATGAATTGAAGTGAAATTATGAAGGATTCTTCTCAAAAGACTGTAAATTATGAAATCTTTCAATTTTTAATCAACAAATACTTATTAAGCATCTACTAGGTGAAAGAGATTACAAAAGAACATTCTTTAAGGTGTCCCATTAGGAAGAAATTCAATATGTATTCAACACTAGTCTAAGAAATATCAAAATTACATCTAACCTAAAGATGTGACTGAAAGAGAAACAATAGGGAAAGTGGAGTGAAGCATCTCATATTGGCAATTTAAGAAATATTATTACCAAACATTAAAATAGGATATGATTGATCACAGATGAGACAAAGATACAACAAATGAAAAATAACAGTAAAATAGTGGTTTCTCAAATACATTTAAAAGGGGTCAGAGGATGCTTTGGGTAAATTTTGTGTGGAAAAATTTGAGGAAAAATATGGAAAATAATGGCAGGAAATAGAGAATAACTTAAAATCTCCACTAAAAGAAGAAGAATAATCATGTATTCATCAAAGTAATGAAGTATAAACTGAAGTGTCACTACCAAGCTCAAATTTCTCATTTGTCCTCAATTGCTTTAAAGATAAAATATAAACCATCTGCATGATATTTAAACTATTTCCATCAACTGGGTCTAAAATTTTTTTGCCTTATTTCACAAGGACTTCTTCAGGCACTCTATATTCTACCATCTAACAACTAAACAATTGCTTTAATTTACTCTAAAATCACCTGTCACCGTGTATTCACCCAGGCCATGTACCTAAAACATACTTTTAGTCACCATATTTGCACTTTCATTCCTCTAAGGACAAGCTAAGATATAATCTTATCCAAGCAATGTCATTGATGTATAAGCCTTCCCACTATAAGCCAAAGGAAAACATTTTTGCCTAAACTTTCTCTTAGCACTTTATCTGGATTTCTCTTTTTTTTGTATTACAAACTACTCTTTATTTAGATACATATCATGTAACACCAGGATTGTTAATCTGTGGAAACCTTTAAAAGAACTGAACATGTTATATTCCAACTTTTGGTATCAGGAAGACTTGGTTTTAACATATGACCTTAAATATTTACTAGTTGTGGTCCTGATCAAGTTAATTTAATCGCCTTCAGTCTTAGTTTCCTTAAGTCATGCAGGCCTGGTGAGGATCAAACCAGTCAATCAGTCAGAAAATATTAAGTCCCTATTATATGGCAGCTACTGTGTTAAGTAACGTTAAATGTGCACTGGTTATACAAAGAGAGGCAAAAAGACAGTGCTTGCCTTTAAGGAGTTCATAATTTAATAGGGGAGATAATAAGCAAACCAAAACATGCATATATGTCATATACAAGAAAAACAGAAAATAATTTAAAAGAATGGGAATATTAAAAATTAAGAGGGGTTGGGAAACCCTGTAGAACACAAATAGGGAACCTTTTTTTCCCCAAGGGCCATCAGGATATTTATAACATCATTTGTGGGCCATACAAAATTATCATCTCATAGAACTCATTCAGTGGGAGGTTGTTGTACCTATCTTTCAACTCATCACTACCTGTAGTTGCCTTAGCAAATGATTTCCTGGGCCTTATACAACCCACAGGCCAGTTCCTCTGCTCCTTCTGTAGAAGTTGGGATTTTAGTTGAGACATGAAGGAAACTAGGAAGTAGAGAAGAGAAAGACTATTCCATTTGGAAGGTAGTCAGTGTAAATGCTTGGGACTCAGAGATTAAGTATATTGGTTTACAGAACAGAAAGGATGCCAGTGTCAATTGAATTGATGAAAATTTGGTATGGAATAAGATATAAAAAGATTGGAAAAGAACAGGAGAGGGAGAGCAAATTAAATTGTGAAGATTTTGAACTTTACAAAACTGATTTCATATTTGATCCTGGAAGTAACAGGGTAGGGGTGAAGAATGTCCTGGCCACAAGCTATGTAAGATCTGCAAAATCATTTGCTACATCAATCACAAGGTGAGGAGGAGCTGAAAGTACTACGACCTCCAACTGCATGAGTTCTTGAGTTGATAATTTTGTATGGCCCTCAAATGATGTTAAAAATATCCAAAAGGCCCTTGTAGAGAAAAGATTTCCCACCTCTGCCACTGAACTTTATTAAAAGGATAGTGGGGTGGGATGGGAAAGGTCACATGTCACCTAGTCAAGACTTTAAGTGTGACTGAAAGGAGGATGAATTGATATAGGGATAGACCTGAGACAGGAAGGCTCATAGCAGTTCATTGCAATAATATAGATGTGAGGCAATGAGGGCCTACGGCAGAGGAAAAAAAGGAATGTATTTGAGAGATATTGCAAAGATGAAATCAACAGGCCTTGGCAGCAAACTGACTACAGGGAGAGGGGAAGAAAGAGATATAACTATTTAGAATGAGTCTATAATGACAACTGGGAGAATAGTGATGCCAGGGGAACAGATTCATTGGAAAAGGTAAGATCAATAAGACCCAATATTTTAAAAACATTTTGAGTTTGAGATGTCATACAATATAACTTGTATAAATTATTTTTAAAATCTTAAAATTCCGTGTGAATTATTTATCACAATAATAATAGTAGTATTAGTAGTTGTTGTTATTGCTACCTTTCAGAGGGTTGCAAATTTTCCAGTATTGGATGTCTTCAACCACAAGCTGGATAAAAAACAGAGGGCTACAACACATTTATATTGAACCCTTTCTAGCTCTGAAATTCTAAGACTAATGAAATTTAAATAGGTACTGGAAATCACTAATCTAAAATATGGAATACATTTTCCTTTATTCATCAAGTAAATGTTGTAGTCATGAAATTATATTATTAATTAGAGAACATGACATAGTAGTCAAGGAGCAAACCTCACTGAAAACTTAAGATTCCCACATATTAACTGTGATATCCAAACCAAGTCATAGCCCTCTAATGTCTCAGACAATTTTTTTAAGAAAATAAGCCCCATAATAGTTGTTGATCTGCATGAGGAGAGAGCATTTCTTTATCACAAGACCCATATCCCAAAGAAATCCCAAGTCCAAAAGAAAAAAAAAATATATATATATGTATATATTATATTTATATAATATAAATCATATTTATATTGATATCATATTTATATTATATTATATTATATTATATTATATTATATTATATTATATTATATTATATTATATTATATTATATTATATTATATTATATTATATTACATTACATTATATTATATTATATTATATTATATATCTCCAAGATCTTCAAGCCAAATCCTTACTTCAGTTAAATTATACTTCTCCAATGACATTTTGCCTTATGCCTTGGATTTTGACACTATACCTGTTTGACAACTACCAGGTAGTGGAGACTCTACCTGTCTATAAGCAATTGTTGGGAATGCATCTTACAACATATATAGACCTAAAAGAGTCTAATAGAGCACCTCAATTACAATAGGTAATCAACAAATATTTGTAGTTAATATAAAGCCATATTTAATTACTTTTTAAATGCAGAAAGATTAAAAAAGATTCAGGAAACAGGTGGAGACAAGAGACAATGAAAATATTAGCCTGATACAAACCAGAGAATCAATGTTCTACATCTATTGATGCCACAAAGTTATTAGTAATATTGTAATTGCTTACAATATCTGGTAGACAACTTTGTAAAGTGAAAATAATATCTGTCAATACAATGTTACTGTTCTTAACTTCATCTGAATTCTTAGGTACACATACATATGAGATATAAATATGCAGAAATACATACATAAACATATATATATATATTTGTACATACATAGTGACATGTAAACATGTTGAAAATGTGCTATGATTTTTGGATAATTTTTTTAATTTTTAAAAGGTAAGTCTAACATGATTCGATAAATGTAAAATATTCTGACATTCTTCCCTTGAACATTTTAATAATGAAACGATAATAAAATAAACTTTAATAATATACTATCTTAATAGGAAATGTTGCTATTTCCCCAAATATAGAATTAAATGCTTTATGACAAGAGTGAAAAAAAAACTTTCCATTTCCATTTATGCAGTTTTTCTTATATTTCTTTTCATATATTCCCCATTTTCCAAATTACTACTTAGGATAAACTTTTTTTTTTTTTTTTAAATGAAAACAAACTCTAAAAGTGAACAAAGTATTAAGCAAGAAAAAAAGGAAAAATCTTTATTTTTTGGGGAAAGGAAACCAGTGTTTATTTGATATGGCTATACTTCAAACAGTACATTCTGAGACCATAAATTAAAAAATTCAAGATTATTTACAGTTCTCTTGATCCATGTTTGGTACAAGCAGGCTAGCTATGATATAAATAGCCAATGCCTTTTTGTAGAGGGCTGAAACTCTGAAAAAAGTGTGCTTGAATCAGACTATAGAACACATAAGGCTAATTACCTATTCCATGTAAGATAATGGCTCTATAAACATATATTTAGATGATGGCTCTCCTCATGATTGGGGTTTGCTGAATGCTTGGTGATGAGGTAATCACAGGCAAGGATTGGAGGGCTGGGGGAGAGAAGTCAGGGTCATTTGGCTGGAGGATGAGGAGCAGAGAGGCTGGAGAATCGCCACCATAATTCAGGATACATCTTTAGCAAGCCACATGGCAGCTTGACTGCCTCCTTCACTTCTCCCCCTAACGACCAAGAACTTTTTTTGGAATCCTGACTCTGACTGATCCAGAGACCCTCCAGAGAGCTAGTCCGTACTTTACACCTTTTTACTCAAACTCTGGTCTAAGCAGATAAGGATTTCTCAATATACAGCTTGTTATATTTGATAAATCACAAGTACATTTCTTATGGTGTCTTTTTACATAATGATTCAGGTACAGTCTTTTACAGACTGTATTTTAAAATAAAATAAAAATTAAAAGGGAATTCCTAAAATCACTTGACAAAGTATGCGCCGCACGCACACACACACACACACACACACACACACACACACACACACACTAAATCATTTTAGAAAAGGATGGGCAGGTAGATGGCGCAGTGGATAGAGCACCAGACTTGAAATCAGGCGGACCCGAGTTCAAATCTGGTCTCAGACACTTAACACTTCCTAGCTGTGTGACCCTGGGCGAGTCACTTAACCCCAGCCTCAGGAAAAAAAAAAAAATAATAAAAAAAAAAGACCATACTCTTAGTAAAATGAAGAAATTTTAAATTACTATTATGTTGTATGTTTCATACAGTGTCATCCCCCTCCCTCAACATCAGTTATTATAAAGATCAGTCTTTAACTCTTTTCATTAACAATCATTTGGGAAAAATAATCACTTAAAAGAGCCTATGCACCATATTGGCAGTGATAGAGACTTCATTCTCACTACACAATAGTGAATTTTTTCATAACCTTCATGTCAGTCTTCTATTCTCAAGTAATTTGAATGTGATGCTTCATGAATTACTTTACTCATACTGGGCAATAATTGCTCCTTTTAAACTCAATAATGCCCATGTATTTATATCATTCCTATTGTGACAGTGCCTATAATGCTATTTTAAACTAAAACAATATGAAGCAGGAGAAAGAATAGTATGATTAATTTTGTTATTTAAAGTTGTTATGAAAGGAAATTTTTTTTCTAAAAAACAAAAGCCATATACCAAAGATAGGTCTAACTAACCATTTCAATGGGGGATATGACATACAACATCCCTTTATGAAATGTTGCCAGAGAGCTTTCTGCTCTAAACTATTCTTTCAACATCATGTAAGAAATATGTAGGAAAACCTACACACACACACACACACACACACACACACACACACACACACACACACGAAAAGAAAAACAATCCAATATCTAAGGGAGTTTATATCAAGGGGAAAAGTTTAGCAAACAAAAAAAAAATATTTATTAAGCACTTACTATGTTTAAAGCATTATGATACATGAAGAAAATATAAAAATTAAACTGATACAACCCCTAACCAAAAGGCATTTACATTCTATTGGATATGGGAAGAAGAAATACTCAAATCCTTGCTTCCTTAAGAGGTAATAATTCCATGATGAGTGTTAGTGACCTAGGTACTCAATACAAGCCAATAATGTGATGTGACAGCACAAATAAGTTAATGCAATTTTAAGTGTCATTAAGACATAGCTAAGAAAGTAATAATACTGTTATATGCTCTGCTTTACTCTGAAAACATCTATGCAGTCAAATTCAGTTCAGGTCATCACTTTTAAGAAGGATAATAATAGCCTGGAGATTATATAGTAGAAAATAAATGTAAGTTATAGCTCCTGACATAAAAGGAATGGGTTAAATGTACTAGGTATTCATAACCAGAAAACTTAATGAGAGATACATTAAAGTATATGAAGAGCTGTTCAGAGGGCACATATAGACTCAACAGGTGAAAATTGTGTAGAGACAGACTTAAATGACATATAAAGAAAAACTAACTCATATCTAAAACTTTTCCACAGTTAAAAGGGCTGCTTTAAAAGGTAGAGGAGTGAGGCAGCTAGGTTAGTCATTCATAAAGAGAAGAACAAATCCAAAAATATTTATTTAAAAAAAAAAGAAAATCAACAAAAATGTTATCTATTAAATAAGCTTAAATAGGCAAAATTATTCATCTTTGGAAGGTGTTAAATTTCTATTTATGTAAAGCCATGATTATTAAATTATATGACGAAGACTACAGAGAACAGTAGGAAAAAAAAATTCTAGTAGCAGCATGGAACTCTTAAGTTCCAAGACAATGAGGAATTAGGTACTGAAGGTTTGTTAATAGCAAAGAAAAAATGTTTCTTTTTAGATGTTTAAAGTTAGGTCTTTTAGAATTCTATGATTCTGTCTGGTCTTGATGTATACAACTCCATAAGTAAACAAGAAGATGTTGGCATATAAATTTAGACTACTACAATGCTACTGAGTACATGATAATTATTAATAGCATAGTTGATATAAAGATCATATTTTTGTCAAAAAAAAAATCAGATAGGTTCATAGTGTAAAGAATTTTATATCCATTCTAGATGGGACAGTCATAAGGTCATTTTTCTTAGAAAATTAGATAGATCTTGAAGCAACTCAAGATGGTATTAGTACAACTTTCTTATTTAATGCAAATCACATGTCCCCATTTAAAAACAACTGCATTGCTCCACCTTGACATAGAGTGAAGCTCATTGGTTGTTGAGAATGAAGACAAAAGAGTTCAACTTTGTATAGTTCCTACCAAGAAGACAGTTGACAGGTGACAGCTATCTATTGTTTAAATGGCAGATGAATTAGGTCTAAAGAAGTTCATCACACATGGGGCCACAATGATTTTACATTTGAGCACCTATGCAAATATCAGTAGTCTTAACCCTCTCTCTATATCATCCTGCTGTAATGGGTGAACTATGGCTGGATAATTTGCTTCAGATTAAGGCATATCACTGCCTTTTCCATCTTATATATCTTGGTTACACATAATGGGATAATGAAAGAAATGGGAAGAATATGTGAAAGAAAAGGAGCTTCTATGAAAGGCTCTTTTCAAAGCCCAAAGGAAGGGAGATGAAGTAATAGGAGTTCAATAATTGAATCAACTATTTTTGTGCTGTGTACAACAGAGACAGAATAAAGGAACAGGACAAAGGAATGAATAAATTGAGGAACTAAGAAGTTAAGCATGCTTAAAGAAGTATCAATTTGGACACTGAATACCCCTAATATGAGGGCAAGTACTGGGGAGGACAGAAAGATGCTGAGACAGTACTGAACTCATTGATGAAAGAAAAGAATACATTGAAGGTGAATAGTAATCTTTAGTTATGAGAATTGTTGATTGAATTGTAGATAGATCTTTGAAGTAATCTTCAAAGATTACTTCAAAACAGGTTACTGAGTCATGGTGACAGGGGGAAGGCCTAGATGTAGCAGTGGAGAACAAGGAGTATTTTAATTCTGCCAATTCAACCTATGACTCAAGGAAATTAGTAAAACTTCAACTAATGCTGGAAAAAGGCTACCAAGGAAGCTGTGTCACAGGAAGGAAACTGATCTCAATGAGTCCCAGAAGATGAAAAGAATGAGAAAGAAAAGATTAATATAATGAAGTATACAGTCATTTGTTCAATAGTCAAAGTGCCTGTGTATATTCCAGATATTATACTAGATGATAGACACAAAAACAAAACTAAAATAATCCCTGTCCAAATAAATCTTGTAGTCTATCAATGTTTTGGTGAAGAAAGGCATGTAGCGCCATGATTTAGTCAATTCATGTAACTAGTGATATAGAAACATCCTCCACTGAGGCAGACTAGAAACATGTATATTATTAAAGTTGCCAGAGAGCAATGTAAGGTTATATAAATTTCCAATGGTTGTATTACTAATATATACCAGAGACAAGAAGTGAATGAGTTTTTTTGATTCTATGACTGAAAATGTAAGCAATACTAAATTTGAAAGAATAAAAAGGCGATGTGATATGAACTTGAAATAATTGCAAATTGATTTATATTTGAAAGCTAGGGAAAAAAAAAAGAAGAGGGAGGGAAGGAGGGGGAGGGGAGGGAAGGGAGGAAGGAATTCCAAGAGGGTTAAAAAATAAACATACACACGCCCAATTAATTCTAAGGAATTTTATCACAATGAAGTGCCAAAATAAAGAGCAGTGAAACTGCCTCAAATTCTTGATCTTTTGCCATTATAGAGATACTGACAACAAAGGATAATATTAATTTAGAATATAAATTTCTTTTTCATATTTCATAGAGGGGGAAGAACGATAAAAGATTATAAATAACAGCATTTCATAAAACAGTAAAAAAAAATGTGATAATTCTAGAGAATGCAAGAGACTAAGGAAAAGCATTTCAAAAGCAAATTTAAGGTTGAAACAGGAAACAGAACTGGAAAAGAAAAAGAAAAGATTTGTCAAAATTTAACAAACAAGTGATTCTCTCCAACCATCACAATGAAGGTATCACATTTGAACTCTGATGTGCTACTTGAGGGATGGCATTAAAGGGGGAAAAATAAGAAGAGCATCTAAATGAGATCATATAGACACAAAAAAAGCACTGCACTAGAGGAAATTCAATTTTTGACGGTACTGACTATCAAATTATAGGGGAAAAAAATTATTTTTAATATTATATTAATTAATATTATAATTATATTATATAATAATAAATAATATAAATAAATAATAATAAAATAAATAGATAATAAGATAATGTATGATTACATAATAATTATATTAATTTATATTATAATTAATATTATATTAATAATATTATTTTAAAAAGTAACAACATGTCACTAATTACATATAAAATCCACACATTTCTCAATTGCATTTAAGATGAAGACATAAAAGAAAGGATGTTATGTAAGTGATATTCTTAATAGACTTTATCTTTACAATTAGAAAAATGACTTACAGATGCAAAGTGTATCATTTATCAACTGTAAAATGTACTTTATAAGTAACCTAAAATAAGAATTTAAAAAGTCATTTTAAAAAGGGTTGTAACCATATAAATGAAATACTATATGGCAAAATCTCAGATTCCTTGAAAATTTTAACAAAACAGGAAATTTCGTTACTACCACCAGGAAGTTATACTAATTTAGTTATACTAAAGAAGGCATAAATTAAGGGCTATATGCTACTCATAGACATTTAGACTGTTTTGATAGATACTTGGGACAAATGAAAAATGAAAATGGAAATTTTAAAAGAATTTGTGGGAAGCTTCTGTTTGCAGATAACATCATATTTACAGATAGTGTAAAAACACAGAATGTTACAGAGCTTCTTATATCAAATCTCTAATTACTCAATGGGCTTGGTCTAACAATCTAGACAGAGAAAATATTAGAGGAAGTTTTTGTAGTGTTAGACTAAGATTTACTACTGAATGAACAAACCACAGGTCTTATCCATCAATGCCCACATTGAAAAAAGACAACTTGCATAGACAATGAGATAGAACAAAAAAGTAAAAGGAGGAGGAAGGTGAGCAGATCATATGGCATCTTGGAACTTAAGTAGTGTTGGTAATACAGTAATTAATTCAACTCACATTTATTGAATGTCCAAAATGGGCAAAGTCCTCCAAGATGATCATGACATCTGGGGCATGACATGAAAGTGAGGTGGATTTAAGTGAGGGTGATTTTGCAAAATCACCATCTCATTTTCTCATTCAGTGCCACATAAATCCAGCGACAAGATATAGATCAGCACAACTAGAAATACTCTGTCCATTTTTTTAAAGATAAAAAAGGTAAAGAAGGGAAGGGGAAAAAAAATCACCTTACATGACTTACATCATGCTTGATGGATAGGCAGGCAGGACAGAAAGCTCTAAAAATAGGACCTATCTAATATGTACATAAGTAATTACATACAATATATAAAAATTATATATCAAGCACATAAAAATTAACTAGATGAAGTAATACAAATGGGATGGGGTGGGGAGGAGGATACAAGTCAGAGGAAGAGAAGGAAAACATATAAGACAGCACCTGAAACAAAGACCTATCATTAAAACCAATATTCTTCTAGTGATACTATGTGGTTGTCAGTATTGTAATATCACAACATTTTAAAAAATAAATTCATGTTACAAAAAATGAAGAAACATATGATAAGTGTGAATAAATGTAAAAAATTATCAATGAAGGAATCTAAAGAAATAAATAGTACAAACAAGAGCATTATAGATTTTTTAAATGGACTACTAGAGTACTAAGAGCAAAGAACAAATACAAATTAGCCTACTTACTCAACTCTTATAAAGGGCTAAAACTCTTGAGTTGATGCACTGGGGTTAGACAAAGGAGCCCTTAAAGCTAATTACAGATTATACAAGACTCTATTAGCATACTCTTGGAAAATGGCCTTTCCCATTATTCTGTGCTGGCTCCATCTATTGGTGTAAACAGAGAATTGGAGTAGGGATTAGAGGGTGGTGTAAGACAAGCCAGAGTGACTTTTGGAGGTAGAGGAAGAGAAAGAAGGTGGTGGAGATTCCTGTGTTCATTCCCTTCACTTCCACCCCTACAGACCAATAAAGACCAAGAACTTTTTCTTATCCTGACTATGGCTGATTCTAAGGTATCCAGGATGCTAACTCGGTCTTCACAAACTCTATTTCAAAAATTTTGGAAAGAGCCTAATATGAATTTCACAAATACTGTGGAAAATCTGGGAATGATGTGGTCATGAGGTTCGAAGGATAAAAAGGCAGGAATGAGTACTGAACTAAATTAAACACAAAGATCTTAAAATCAATGGACTCTCAGATATACTATAGTTATGATGAAGTAAATTTTTATAGGAAGACACAAAATCTCTTTCACTGAAGAGCAATCTAAACTTCTAAACAACTGTTTTCCCCTAGTAATAATGAGACATATGTCTGATATATAAGGGTTGTAAATATAACTACAGCTGATATTTCTGACATAGGAGTCTATTTTACAGATTATGATCTTGGGTATAAAATCCAAAGGAAAGATGGTAACCTACAAATTTGGGGGGGAAAAAATCTGGTATATGAGCAGCTAGGTGGCACAGTGGTTAGAGCACCAGCACTAAAGTCAGGAATACCTAAATTCAAATCTGGCCTCAGCACTTAACACTTCCTGGCTGTGTGACCCTGAGCAAGTCACTTAACCCCAATTGCCTCAGCAAAAAAAAAAAAAAAAAAAAAAAAAAAAAAAAGTCTGGTATATAACAGTATTATGTATAATTATATGTAAAGGAAACTTAATGGTAAAGTGCTCATAAAGAGTAAATCTAGCAGAAAAGCATGGGAACCTCAGGAACATTTGGAACATTTTTACTCCCATGCCATTTCAAAATCACTTAGTAAGCCTTTGTATCCTCCAAAAGAGAAATAGGAATAATAAGAAATATTCTCAACAAATGTTCATGATGAATGTAGGAAACAGAAGAGTTATAGAACTAGTTAGAAATCACCAAACACTGTCAAATATGGTTAAATAATCAACAATTGATAATGTTAGTATTTATAGAGCATTTTGCATAAGATACCTCATTTGATTGTCACAATAATTGTAGGAGATTATATACTATTATTATCCCAATTTTATATATCAGAAAACTAGGGCTTAGAGCTATTAAGTGAATTACTTGGTGTTACATGGGAAGTTCTAAGTCAGTTCTTCCTGAATGTCCTGATAAAGTCCAATATTTTAGCCACTATACTATATAGTCACATCAATTTTTCATCCTTACTCTAGATTAAATGTATTTTTTTTGCTTATATGGAATAAATGTTCTTTCAAATAAATGAATTAAAAGTTTTGGGGTTTTATTATATATTTTATTATAATATTTAATTATACTAATAAAAATGTATATTAATATATTAAAATTTAAAATATAAATATATTTGGTTATAGTAAATATTATTATATTTATAATAATATATTATTATATATTTTAACAAACTGAAGTATATTTTATATAGCAAAAGACATTGAATACTCAAAATTCAAAGGACACTAGAATGCTCTTAGGTAGGATTAACCTAAGAGGCTTGAGATAGTAAAAAAGTTTGACACATGAAAATTTTGACAAATTTAGAGATCACTTAAATGAATACCAAATTTAATTAAATTCAGCAAAGACTTAGAAACAAAGTGGATGTTTATTCCTTTGGGAAAGGGCAAAACAAAGTGTGGTCTATGAATGTAATGGATGCCCATTGCTTGGAGAATAGTTACTAAATTATGGTACATGATTGCAATTAAATTTTATTCTATAAGAAATGAGAAATGTGGTAAATAACAAGAAGCATGGAAAGATCTACATGAAATGATTGTGAATGAAGTAAGCTGGGTCTAGAAAATAATATATACAATTACGACAGTAATATAAGAAGAAAGAACAAGCACAAAACAAGGTGAATACTGCAAATTTACAAAGAACAAATTTGGCTCCAAAGAAAAAAATATGACAGGTATTTTTAATGCTATATATTTTTTAAATAGCTGACATACTAATATGGTATTTTGCATTTATTTTTAGAATTTTGTGATTTATCATTTTGTTTTGCTGTCCTACTTTTTGCTTTTAATTTTTAAAAACAAATATTTGTTATATGAGATAGCTCCCAGGAATGAGGAGGGGAATATATATATATATTAAATCCAGCAAATTAGATGACTGTTTCTGCTTGCCAGTTGAGATACAAATTTTAGATAAGATGTGATACTGCCCTCAAAGAGTAAATGATTACAACATACATATAAAGAATGACATATTTTATGTGCCTCACAAGCCCAATGCAGAACAGAGATTCCAGTGTTACACAAAAAGCTTCTGGAAGAGAGTGACATAAGATTTAGGCTTTAAAGAAGGGTAGAAATTCCACGTTTCCATTTAGTTACCATGTCATATTCATTCTACAATCAAAATTACTTTCATCTACTTGATTCTAGACATTTCTTTGAATCATACTACATCAGCCCTTTACCACTTCTTAATTAAACTACTAAAATAACCCAATAAGCCCTCAATATCTAATAAATAAAAAGCCAGCTTCTTAGAAGCCTAAAATTTAGATTTCCATGTTGTGTATCAGCCTTATTTCATGGTTGGTTGGTTGTTGTCCTTTCTTGAAAAGGACCAAATGACATCAATGTGTCCAACTGTGGCTGATTAAACCAATAAGAACTCAGCTCTACCACAGATAAATAGTCCCTATGAATATTTAGGATGACTTCTCTAACTTTGTGTATTTCGTTTCTTCTAAGCTGCTTCAATTCTGCTTTGCTCATAGAGCACAGCACCTTCTCTAATGGGAGCATGCCATACTGGCAGTCCTGTGCCAGCCAGTGCCTCTCATGTCATACAATCAATTCAAAAGCTCTTAAGAGAGATCTTGAAAGTCTCCTTATATCGTTTTTTTCCCTAGCCAATGATCTCTTCATAAAATAATCTTTTTAGAAAGCATACATTTGAACATTCAAATAATGTAGGCCAGTCCAATGGAGTTGTGCTCTCTGCAATACAGGTGGAATGCTAGGCAGTTGAGTTTGAGAAAGGACCTCTGTGTCTGTTACCGTATCCTGCCAAGTGATTTTTAGAATCTTCCTAAGACAATTCAAATGGAAGTGATTCAGTTTCCTGGCACGACACTGGCATACTGTCCAAGTTTAACAAGCATACAATAATGAGGTCAACAACGGTTCTATACTACATCATCAGTCTTATTATATACAGACTGAGACTGTACCCAAACAGATTAACAACTTCAAAGTAGAAGTTTATATTCCATCAATTTCCATATAATATTCTATCAATCTCCACTTTTTTTTCCTCACATTTTGTGCCAAACAAGCAAACCTGTCCCAATCCATCTCTACTTGCTGATATTATTCTACCCATCAAGGACTAGTGGAAATGCTATTTCCTCCACAAAAACTTTCCTAATAAGATAAGGAGAGATAGATCAAGCCTCCCTCTTCCACAAAACATGAGGGGAGGCCAGTTTTTCTACAAAAGTGATAAAGCTGTCCCCTTAATTATTTAAGTCTCACACAGAATATCTCTCTTCCTCATGACCTCTAGATCTTGGTCACCTAAGCTCATAAAAAGATCCACCCAAGTGAGAACTGGGCTTTTCAGATACTAGATAATTGAAGATCATATGAAGGACTACTACTCTGGTTATCAGACTCATTCCTATATAGAGCTTATTTAAGCCACAACTTGAGTTCCTTACTCAATTCTTTTTACATTATGGAGAGCTAAAAACAACAACAACAACAACAACAACAACAACACACAAAAAAAAAAAACCCACATTTTATTACCTGCCAAATAACCTATAAGTGCCTCATTATGTCCCAAATCTGAAACTGAACTAACAGGCTACCAGCAACCTCTAACAAGCTAACAGTATTTCTTCTTCACCTAACTTGATAAATAAACACCATGAAGATTCTTTATTCACCTGTATTTATACCACTTTACACTGATCACATTCCATTTATTGCTTTATGATGGAAAGAATTATCTTTGTACATTGCAGTGAACTTGATAAAGTTATAAATAACTGATCAGTTATGCTGGGAGCTTTTTTTTTCTCTTAAAAAATAGGGTTGTTTTTGGTTGTTGTTGTTGTTTTTTAATATGGAAGAGTTCTCTGAGATTGCCTGGTATGACTAATTATATAAGTAGCAAGTTATCAATAGAAATTTATAAAAATAAAATAAAATTTAAAATGTATGATAGACAAAGTTGAATTTAACTTATTTATGGAAGTACTTGATATAAATTGGCTTCAAATAAAGATAGCATAATTACAACATTCTAGTGTTTTAATTAATGAAATGGAGGTAAAGATGTTTCAAAATCAATGATTTCATCAGTATATGGAAATTCCTATTATGAAAACTTATATCTGCCAGTACAAAGTAGTATACTACTCAACAACATTCTACAAAAGACACACAGTATTAAAGAGCTGACTATCTGAGAGGTTAGGTGACTGGCAAGTGATTGTACACATAGAATTCAAAGAGGCAGGATTTGATATGCAGAATAATGATTCTAAGCTTTTCTAACCACTGTCTCTTATTAGTGTCACAGACACATGAAAACTTGGAAAAAGAAACTTTTTAGGATATCTCAATGAGAAATGATTAATGAACATGAAATCGATATTTAAAATAGATATAGAAATACCAGATGAATTTCGTACCAAATTGACAACATTGACTGGATTATGGAGGAAGTAAGAGAGTTCTAGAAAAATATCTACAGAAGTAGATAGCCTCATTGACTACACTAAAGTCTTTGAGTAAGTAGATGACAAAATGTGACAACTCTTCAAAAAAATGTGAGTACAAGATTATCTTACTTGTATTTTGAGTAGCTAGTATGAGGACCAAAAAGCAAAACTGTTTAAGACTGGAAAAGGAATACAATAAGACAGCATATTGTCATCTTTCTTAATTTATATAAAGAATACATTATGCCAAATATCAAGTTGGACAGATAAAAAGCAAGAATCCAAAGCTAGCTGCCAGGAGAAATATCAACAATCTCACATATGCAGATGATACCACTCTAATGGAAGAAAATGAACAAGAATTAAGAAGACTCTTGATGAGGGTGAAAGAGCAGAGTGTAAAAGCTGACTTGAATCTTCCATCCGAAAAAAGCCTAAGATTTGGCAATTGGTACCACCACTTTCTGGCAAATAGAGAGAGAAGAAATGAAGCAGTGTCAGATTTTGTATTCTTGGGTTCAAAGAGCATTGCAAATGGTGACTGAAGCAATAAGATTAAAAATGCTTACTCTTTTGGAAGAAAGCTATAGCAAATCTGGACATGATTTTAAAAAGCAG
Organism: Sminthopsis crassicaudata; assembly: GCF_048593235.1. NCBI lineage: Eukaryota > Metazoa > Chordata > Mammalia > Dasyuromorphia > Dasyuridae > Sminthopsis > Sminthopsis crassicaudata. The sequence goes on from NC_133617.1 coordinate 198,897,896, forward strand.
AATTTTTACGCACATACACACACACACACTCTCTCTCACATAGATTTGTATTGGTAATATTATGTTATTTTCTACTAGCAATGCATGACTGTGAGTTGAACTATAAGGAAAACTGAGATCCATAGAAGCAGTTTTTTGAGAGGCAAGGAAATCAAATTAGTCAATTAATTCACACTGTGCATTGGAAGGTTGAAGCCAAAGCTTATATACTTCAGCCACAAAATGAGAACTCACTGAAGAAGGCCCTGATGTGAGGAAAAACTGAAGAACAAAGCTAAAAGAAGATGCAAAAGATGAGATGCATAGACAGTGTCAAGGACACAATGAACATGACCTTGGAAGATCTTTGAGAGAGCCTGGCACGCTATGGTCTATGGAGAATATTAAGAGTTAGACATGACTGAACATGAAAAAAACCCAACATTGTCTGAAATTCTATCTTCCTATAAAAAGAATAGAATCTAGGTGTCTTGAGGACTGCTTCATTTTTTATTTTTTTATCTCCAATGCTTAGAATAAAGTTGATACTTAATAAATGCTTGGCAGTTTAGCACAGAATTTAGAAATTAAGACTTTATATCAAGAGAATCAGAGTTCACATCTTATCATGGTTATTTATTAATATTATAACTATGGGCAAATCACTTACTCTATCTTGGTTTTAGTTTCCCCATCTATAAAATGAGATTAATAGTACTTCTCACATAGTTCCTGTAAGGACCAAATGAAATAATTTATGTAAAGTGCTTTACAAACAACAAACTACTATATAGGTGCTATCTATTTTTTGTTGTTACTGCTATTGACTGATTGAAACATTAACTGCTTCTAAAAATTACCAATTTCTTCACTCCAGAAGAGATCTTTCCTTTTTCTCAACTTGCCCAGTATATTGAATGTCTCTTGTTTAACGATATTATATACATATGCTATCTTTTGTGTATGTAAATACACTGCAGGACCATGAGGGTAGGGGATATTTTTTATTTGTTTTTTTTTTTTTTTACTCTCACTGCTTATTTGGTAACAAATAATTGCCTTTTGGTAACATCTTCAAAGAGCACAAGCGCATCCCTGATAAAAAAAAAAACAAGTTAATAATCCTCAAGCACTATAAATGCAAACACATTAGATTAGCAAGAGCTATTTATAACCCTCTTTATGTAATATTCAGCTATTACATAACCTTGCAATTCTGTATACCTGACCATCATGTGCTATAATGCTTTACAGTTAAGGCTTCAGTATTTTTTGATATGAGGTATCATCTCTTAGTGAGGTAAAAGTCATGATACATACATCCAAGATGCTTTGAAGAACAAATTTTGTACTTTTCATTTTATCAAGACAAAGTATTTTAGTCTACTTTTTAGATTTTACTAAATCTTAAATTAGTGGCCCTCAAAAACTAAATACAATGATGTCTTTTAAAACTCCCATTAGAACCTCATATTGAAATAGAAAAAATAAGAAAATAATAAATACTAATAACAGCATCTATTCATCATTTCTCCAGAGAGGAAGGGAGACAGACACAGGTGATATGCCTTTAGATAAGTCAATCTGAACCTCTGACATAAAGTACATAAATTTATGTTTAAGAAACTAGCTGCTCACTTAAGATAGTGATGTGGATATATGTTTATATGATAAAAAATATTATCATGCTCAATAAATCTCGGTCAATAAAGCCATGTACAGAATCCCACATTCTTAACAATTTAAGACAATTTTCTTAACAATTACTATTAGTAGGGAGCAGCTAGGTGGCACAGTGGATAGAGCACCAGCCCTGAATTCAGGAGGACCAGAGTTCAAATCTAGTTTCAGACACTTAACACTTCCTAGCTGTGTGACCCTGGGCAAGTCACTTAACCTGAGCCTCAAAAACAAAACAAAACAAAACAAAACAAAAACAATTACTATTAGTAGGAAAATTCAACTGTGTAAGTACAAGATGAGTTTGTCAACATAAAAAAAGAAAAAAAAATTAAGGCAATGTATATCACCTCTGTAAGGCTTGTAAAATGTTACACAAAGAAGTCCCAACAAATGCAAGTTGTATTTAAGAAATTTTTTAATCTTTCACAAATACAACTGACAAGCATATAGCAGAGTCAAGCATTATACTACAGTTTTGTTAATTCAAAAAAATATACACTATGAAAATCGAAAAAAATAGGAGGTATAAACAAAGCAGAAAAACTAGGAGTCCTTCAGCGTGTGCTTTGAAAATCCAAATTTCAGCATCATTTCCTGGTATTTTCTTTTTGATTGTTATAAACAACTTATAATTTTAGATACTGTCAATAAAGATTCATTTTAGGCACCAAAAGCAATTAAAAATCTAATTGTGATCCAAAGTTTAAATAGCAAAGTTGGAATTAATTGGCATTCCAGAAAAAAAAATAATAAAAGGAAATAGATGAAAGAAAGTTAATATTCAACTTAAGTATTAAAATAGTCTGGGAAAAAAAACACTGAAAGAAAAAGGTTTCCACTTTAAGATGTTATATGTTGCTATTCTATTCTCAATATCAAAGAAACTGAACAAAAACAAATTTAACTTTCAATATCAGTTTCTTGATAATGAATTTCATCAAATTGAAAATGAGATCTTTACATTGTTAGACTTTTGCATTTATGTATATTTATTCTATGCAAAAAGAAAAAAAGCAATAATGTATCCAAAAGAAAGTGTCCATGTTCCTATATGTGATATAAAATATCAATAATTTAAAGAAAATTGAAAATACTTATAAAAAGGATATGAACTGGTGAGATATGAAGCAGCTAAAAGAAAATACCATAGAAAACACAGGACTTCTAGAAATGTGTCAAAGCTTAATCTATTCACCTCTAAAAGAGACAGCAAAAAATCAGAAATCTAAACTGCTGAAAGGGGAACTATCACAAGAGATGTTTATCTTTAATAGGTTTCTCCTAGAAAAACATCATGACTGATCTATTACATGAATTATGATTCTATCTACCAATTAGAGTGATGAAAGATTAGTCAACAGCTTAAGTTGAATTACAATCTGAATTCACTATCTTTATCTCAAAGGGGTAATGGGGGGAGGAGAAAATACATCTTCAGGTCAGCAAAAGTAAAAACTAAAAAATTCTCAGGTAATATAAAACATAATACTTGCAGTTTAAACACAGAGAATACAGATTGAAAACAGATAATATGATGGGTTTCTTCACCAAACCCTCAAAAAAAGAAAAAAAGAAAGAATCTGAAAGAATATGGTTTGGGCAGAGAGTGAAAAACCATTGCTTATTACATTCTCATTTTAATTCACCTTTCTATATTCTTCTAAAGACTCACTAAAGAGAATCAACCCATCTATAGCCAATGCATCCAAATGTTAAATAATTAGTTTTTAAAAAATCATGTTGTTGCTGAGTATATTTTGCATAAGGCAATAGACTTAGAATCAGAAAGAACTAAGTGCAAATCACAACTTTGTGATGCTAGGCATGTCAACTGACATTTCAGTTTTCTCTTCTGTGCAATGAAAATGAGGATGATGCACTTTGCCATCCTTTTTAACTCTAAGGCTATGACTATATGATCTTATAAACAGGGACATGTAAAGGGCTGAAACTCTGAATAGGTGCACTTGAATCAAACAACTAAGTACTGAAGGCTAATTACTTATTTGACAATGACTCTACTAGCCTATGTTTGTAATTGCTCTTCTCACAGTTAATGCTGGCTCAAAGTTTGAGGTTCAGAGAACTCCTTTCCTGCAGTTCTCTTGAGTAGAGGGAGGGGTGAGAGAGGCAAAAGAACTTCACTTTGCAGAAGGAGGAGAAGAGAAGTTGGTGGCAAGCCTAGTGATGGTTTGTCCATCTCCTTCACTTCTCTACCTAAAGACCAAGGACTTTTACTTATCCTGGTTCTCGCTGTTCCTGAGGCCTCCATGGAGCTAGCCCAGTCTTTACAGGGACACACTGAAATAACAATGTAAAATTCCTATTTTTATCCTATTATAAATTATAACAGAAGAAATAGTATTCAACATTCTATGAATCAAAGGGCAATATATATTTTATATAAGGAGAAATACATCATAAAATATAAGCAAATTTAGAAAAATGCATTTCACCTAATGCTAGGCAAAAACCCATATACATTTATGACTTTCATAATATACTGATCAAAAATCTAGCATTTATTTGTATTACTTTATTGGAGAGTGTTTGACTGAGATTAGTACTGTTTTTTTCTTTATTACTAAACTAAAGGTTAAAAACAACTTTGCATGGAACACTGAATTTACACAAAAACTATTTATATATGCATAAGAAAATAAAAAAATAGAAGATTTGAAATATATTTTTTGGATAGTATATTTTGTGGCTTATCAAAAAGGATGTAAATGTGTCCTATATTTTAAAAAAAATAAATGTGGAAAAATTTGTGACAACCATATATTAAAATGAGATTGACAAATGAAAGCGATAAAATTCTGAGAAAAAGAACCTATTAATTCAGTACCTGAATAAGTTTTTAGATGATTGAAGAGAAAAAATATAGAGCCACAAGTAGCATAATAAAAGAAAAAATAAAATATAAAAAGGCTATATTTTGAAACAATTAAAGTTCTTACTGAACTGTTAGCACATATTCTAATGATTTCATTGGAACTGAGATGAGGAAAAAAAAAAAAAAAAGACAAAGCCAATATTGGGAATAACAAACAATGAAATAAAAACAAGTCCACCATCCTATCCTACCCCTTTAACCAGTCACAGAATAATAACAAAAGCAGCTATGGCCACAAGCCATGATGAATCCTAAACCAGAAACAGACCAGTGCCTTCAACAATATCCTTGGGAAACTGTAAATATTACTACTTAACTTGGTCAGCTCTCAATAACAAAATATACCCCCCCACCACTATATATAGAAAAATAAAAATACTGATAAACATCTTAATAACCTTACTCAAGGTAAAATTTAGAGTTTAAGAAAAGTATTATGTGAGGTACAGAATTTCAAAGGGTTGGAAAAAAAAAAAAAACCCTTTGACAAAAACTGAAAGCATCAAATGAGTCAGAGATGAGAAACAATAAAATACGGTTTTACAATTTGTTTTAAAGATTAGGAATAAAAGCAAGTATGTCCACTATCAATATTATCATTGATATACATCTAAAAATGCTGATTATAACAAGACTAGGAAGATTATAAAAAGTTACTATTATTGGCAATAGCAATGTTATTTGGATTCATTAAGTTTAAACATCTTAACATACATAAAGGAAAGATGAAGCCTGATAACTTCAACCTTGAATCTGGAGGACAAATTGAACCAATGAAGAAAGATGTTTTCATTCACTTCCTCTAGGGAAGATAAATCAAGCATTAATCAATTAAATAGATAGTTTTTCTTTTATCTGTTAAAAATTTACTGGCATCTTGAAATCAAAGCACAATAGGAAGAATAAAATTAAAAAATTTTAATTATACAATTGTTTTATACAGCACAAAAGATTTGGAAAATATCCCAATAACCTGTAAAATATTAATGGAAACAATAGCCTATGACCCAATAACAGACATATAAAAATTACAATATCCCACAGATAATATTATTAGAACACAGTAAGTGCACATCATAAAACAAAACAGAACAAAAAATTATATAGGGACACTAAGTTTAAGAATTTTAGAATTGATTGCATGACATGGGAGATACTATATGACACATGCAGGCATCAGAGAAGATGCTGTGCTCCTTGAGGAAACCAGAATTGAAGTAGCTGAAAAGAAATGCAAGATACAAAGTTGGAGAATCCACCCAAACTATTCATAAAGACTATTTGTGTCTGACCTATGGTAGAGCATTAAGAGAGATCACATTAGTCTTATCAGTCACAGTAAGATACACTGTAACTTGACTCTACTATAATGATGACATTTTCATCCTTTTTAATAACAAAGGACAACAGCCAACTAACATACAGACATCAAATCACTGGGAAAGAGTAAAAGTTATAACTGCTATATAACACTAGATTTTTGTCAAAAATCCAAAATTACATTCCTATACACAAAGTCTTTGAGATGACTTAGATATAAGACTAAAAAGGAAAAGGTTCTATTTGGTAACATCCAAATTAATTTAGCCAAAAAAAGAAGTGTTTTTGTTTAAAAGTCAGAGATTAATTGGAGTTATAGAAACAGCAAGGGTTATAATGACAATTTAGAAACAGATTATCATTGATTAAGGGAAGCATGCTGATAAATAGAAATTAGGGCAAGAAAATGGTAGGAACTGTGTATCGTGGTAAAAAAAATATCTAATAGATGTAAACAAGTATTGAAAATTATATCTCAAAAGATCACTGTATTTTATTCATAGGCAAACAAATTCTGCTATTAAACAATTACAGACAAAACATTCTCAAAAATTCAATCCATAAACTATATCAGAACTAGGGAATTATTACAGTCTCAATTGCCCAATGTGACAATAATACTGGTGACCCATAAAAATCACTAAGGTCACCATTCTAAATAAGCATAATTGCCAAACTGGTAGAGTAAAAATTTGTTTTCATCACCCTTCTGAAAAAAATGAGAGGTCAAAATAAAGACACACACACACACACACACACACACACACACACACACACACACACACACACACAGATGTCCATTATGAATATACATTTGACATACCACTAAAAATGCTGGTTGTAACAATAACAAACAACTTTTGGGTGGGTGTATTAAAGGAATAAAAATAGAGAAAACTGTAAGAAAAATAAAACTTTTTGCAAATAATATAATTGTGTACCAGGAGAACCCTAGAATCAAATCAAAATTAATTGAAACAATAATTCTGACAAAACTACTGAATATAAAAAAAATCCACATAAACTATCAGTATTCCATTGTATCACAAAACAGAACACAGCAGATAGAAATACGAAGAGAAATACTAAGAAACTTATACAATGCATAAAATATATGAGTGACTACCTACCAAGACATATATATATATATATGTCGACACAACCAATCAAATTTACAAACTTCCTATGTGTCAGGCTCTATGTTAAAAGAAACAAAAGAAGCACAAGACAATGCCTATTGGAAAGGACCTTATAATATTATTGGAGAAGAAGGGGTAAAAAATTGTATAACATTTGATCAATTACACATTAAAAAAAATAAAGAGTAAATTAAAGATAATCTAAGAAAGAAGACAAGTATTAAGAGGAATTACAATTAGTTTCAATTAGCTTAAACTTAATAAAATTTAATGGAGGCAGGAAAGAGAAGAAAGAGGAAATTAGAGGCATGAAGAATAAATGGTGAAATGAAACTGTAAAAATACAAATACAAAATTCATAAAAACAAATTTTAAAGATTTAAGATTCAAATAATTGGAGAATTAACAATTGCTCCTGGACAGATTAAATGAAGTTAAAATGATACAGCAATGTAAAGTAATTTACTTATTCAATGCAATAAGCATCAAAGGAATAATTTACAGAACTAGATGAGATGATGTCTGGAGTACAAAAAGGTCAAGGACATCAAGAAAAAAGAAAAAAGTCAGAATAGAGCCTAGGAGTATCAGATTTGGAAACTATGGTAAAAAGCATTAATCATCTAACTTATTTCTAATTAGTTAAGAAAAGATATGGAATAGATCATATATATATATATATATAACATACAGAAGAAAATGAAATTTATAGCATACTATTTGATGTGACTAAAAACTCAAGTGATAGGGATAAGAAGACACAATGTGACAAAAACTGCTGGGAAAACTAAAAAGCAATCTGATAGAAATTCTCCTACCATATATCATGCTAAGCACCAAATTTATATCTTTAAGCATTAAGAGTGTCACAAAGAATTTGAGGGAACAAAGTAAAAATTATCATTCAAATCTCTGAATGGGGAAGAGATTATGAGCAAACAAGAGATAACGGATCACAGAATAAAAAAAAAAAAGATGATTTTGATTATATAAAATTTAAAGATCAGTAACAATAAAAAAGGACCATTTTTTAGATAAATGAGGGAAAGGGGAAACAAAGTGTGGATATGTATCTCATTTCCAAGAGATGCATGAAAATGATTCAAACTAGAAAAATAAAAGTCATTCCATGACTGATTAAATGGCCTAAGGCTATGGACAAGCAATTTTCTAAAGAAGAAAAACGAAGCTATCTATAATCACTTAAAAAGTTCTAAATCACTAATAATTAAAGAAATATAAATTGAAGCAACTCTAGATCTATTCCACAAACACTGCATTGGGAAATTTGACAAAAAAGGAAAATGACATATGCTAAAGAATCTACAAGAAAACAGAGCAATGATATGATAGCTTAGCTGTGAATTGGTATAGTCAATTCAGCTAAAATTCAGAACCATGTTCAATTATATTACTAAAGCATTCATATTCTCTGACCAAGTTATATCAATAGTAGGTCAATATCCCAAAGATCCAAAAAAAAATAAAAATAAAAAGATGCATAAGTTAAAAAACATTGATATCACTTTGTTTTTGTAGGAAAAAAGAATTAAAAATTAAGAATGTCTCCACTAATGTGGAAATAATTGATATTATGACATGTAAACTCATGCAGAATGCATGAAGTAAAAAGAGAATAAGTTATTTTTAAGATTTTTTTTTAAAAAATGTAAAAACAAATAATTTGGAAAGCTAGAACTCTGACAAACACATTTCTTTATTCTTACTATGTAAATTATTTACATAGAACAGAAGGTCCTGAAAGTAGAAAAACTGGAATTGTTAAAAATATGGAATATAGTTTATATCATGTTCAAACAAGATCAAGGATACACAATTCCTACTGTCTCCAATGCTATTGGTGGTATATCAAAAATTATTTAATTACCCCAAAGAATATAATATAAGGATTAGGAAAAGATGTAGGAGTTAAGGAGATGAATTCCTTTTTTTTTTAATTTTTTAAATTAATTTAACAATTAATTTTTTTGACTATATATGCATAGGTAATTTTTTATAACATTATCCCTTGGACTCCCTTTCTGTTCCGAATTTTTCCCCACCTTCCCTCCACCCCCTTCCCTACATGGCAGGCATTCCCATACATATTAAATATCTTAGAGTATATCCTAGGTACCATATAGATGTGCAGAATCGAATTTTGTTGTTGTTGTTATTGTTGCAAAGGAAGAATTGGATTCAGAAGGTAAAAATAACCTGGGGAGAAAAACCAAAAATGCTAACATTTTACACTCATTTCCCAGTGTTCCTTCTCTGGGTGTAGCTGATTCTATCATTGATCAATTGGAATTGGATTAGCTCTTCTCTATGTTGAAGATACCACTTCCATGAGAATATATCTTCATACAGAATTGTTGTTGAAGTGTATAATGATCTCCTGGATGTAAGTCTCTCCAACCCTCTCTGTATTCATCCTGTTGGTCATTTCTTACATAACAATAATATTCCATAACATTCATATACCATAATTTACCTAACCATTCTCCAATTAATGGACATCCATTCATTTACCAGTTTCTAGCCACTACAAAAAGGGCTTCCACAAACATTTTGGCACATACAGGTCCCTTTCCCTTCTTTAGTATTTCCTTGGGATATAAGCCCAGTAATAGCACTGCTGGATCAAAGGCTACGCACAATTAGATAACTTTTTGGGCATAATTCCAGATTGCTATACAGAATGGTTAGATTCTTTCACAACTCCACCAACAATGCATCAGTGTCCCAATTTTCCCATTTCCCCTCCAACATTCATTATTTGTTCCTGTCATCTTAGCAATCTGACAGATGTGTAATGATATCTCAGAGTTGTCTTAATTTGCATTTCTCTGATCATTAGTGATTTGGAGCACCTTTTTATATGAGTAGAAATAGTTTCAATTAATTCATCTGAAAATTGTTCAAATCCTTTGATCATTTATCAATTGGAAAATGGCTGGAATTCTTATAAATTTGAGTCAATTTTCTATATATTTTGGAAATGAGGCCTTTATCAGAACCTTTGAATGTAAAGATGTCTTCCCAGTTTATGCTTCCCTTCTAAATTTTTCTGCATTAGTTTTGTTTGCATAAAACTTTCTAACTTAATATAATCAAAATTATCTATGTTGTGATCATTAATGATCTCTAGTTCTTCTTTGGTCACAAATTCCTTCCTTCTCTATAGATCTGAGAGGTAAACTATCCTATGTTCTTCTAATTTATTTATAATATTCTTTATGCCTAGATCATGAACCCATTTTTGACCTTATAGTGGTATACAGTGTTAAGTGTGGGTCAATGCCAAGTTTTTGCCATACTAGTTTCCAATTTTCCCAGCAGTTTTTGTGAAATAGTGAAGTCTTATCCCAAAAGCTGGGGTCTTTGGGTTTTTCAAACACTATTGCTATAGTTACTATTTTGCTTGAACTAATCAACTAGTCTACTTCTCAACCAGTATCAAATGGTTTTGATGACCTCTGCTTTATAATATAGTTTTTGATCTGGTACAGCTAGGCCACCTTCAATTGATTTTTTTTAAAATTAGTTCCCTTGAAGTTCTTGATCTTTTGTTCTTCCACAAGAATTTTGCTATTACTTTTCTATGTCAATAAAATAGTTTCTTGGGAGTTTGATTGGTATAGCACTAAATAAATAGATTAAGTTAGATAGTATTGTCATCTTTCTTATATTCGCTCAAACTATCCAAGAGCATTTGATATTTTTTCAAATGGTTAGATCTGTCTTTATTTTGTGTAGAAATTGTTTTGTAGTTTTGCTTATATAGTTCCTGACTTTCCCTTGCCAGATAGATTCCTAAATATTTTATGCTATTAACAGATATTTTTAATGGAATTTCTCTTTGTATTGAATTGGGCAGGGGGAAGCCAGGGAACCTAGTGAAGGTATTAGAGACCAAGAAAAAAAAAAAAAAAAAAAAAGACAGATTATAAAGAATGAAAAAAAATAGAATGTAAAACATCTTTTAAGAAAAATGATAAATTTGGGGAATAGGTCAAGAAGAAAAAATACAAGAATAACTGGACTGCCTGAAAGTTGTGACCAAAAAAGGGACATTGACCCAATAATGCAAGAAAATTGTCCTGAAGTGATGGAACATGAGAGGAAAGTAGAAACAGAAAAAATCCTCTGATGACTATCTCAACAAGATTCTATTATTGGCAAATTTCAAAACCCCAGATCAAAGAGAACATTTTGCAAGAAACAAGAAAAAACAATTCGAACACGCTGGAGCTATAGTTGGAACTGCACAGGATTTAATAGAAAATTTAATATATAAGAGCCAAAATCAAATATCAATTGCAAGGAACTCAACATGGACAAATTGTATTTTTTTTAAGCACGGGAAATATATAGCATATGTTTATGATTGACATTAATAATACAACACCTCAAAAGAAAGATTGGAGCAGAATTAAGGTAAAATTAGTAATTATGTCTTACAAATGAGGTGCAGAGCAAGAATAGACACAGAAGCATTAGAAGGCGGGGAATATGACCTGTTCTGAAAACCTACTCTCAATGGAAAGGGCTAGAACTGAGCAGATGCACTTAACCCAGATAACCTAGCACTGAAGGCTAATTACCCATTGGACAATTCTCTATTAACATATACTTGGAGAATGACCCTTCCCAACTACTCTGTGCTGGCTGGATCTGTGGGTGAGGACAATGAAGGGGAAGAGAGATTAGAGGGTAGATTAGGACAAGCAGGATCATTCTTTGGTGGTAGAGAGAGAGATAAAGGAGTCGTGGAGATTCCTACATCTAATCCCCTGACAGCAACCCCAAAAGACAAAGAATAAAGACTTTTGCTTATCCTCACTCTGGCTAATTCTAAGATATCCAGGGTACTAATGCGGGCACAACATTTGACATCCAACGTGTGGGCCAAGTACCCTACTTTCACTGAAGAAGGTGACCAGGTCTGGTAACCAGGAAATTAGGCGAGTATTTTAATAGACAAACAGGGAACTTACTTTGTTAAGGGCTAAACTAGTAACCTTTTATAGCTGAAATGGGGCAAATGTTAGGAAAAGATTTCCCCCATCCGAAGTCCCACCCCCACCCCAAAGGGGCACTATAGAAAGCATGCTTAAGTTAATTGAGGGGCAAGGTTTAATTATAACCTGGGAACAGATTGCTAGACTCTTGGGTAAATTAGGATGCAAGTCCCCTTGGTTCTTAGAGGAAGAAGAAATAAGTGTAGATAATTGGAAACTTGTGGGACAACAACTTTGTGAATACTACAACAATATAGATCCTCATTCAATTTCCACAGAAGCATTTTATATATACAACATAATTCAATTGGCCTTAAATAATCTTGTAAATTGTAGAAAAAGGAAAAGTTTTAGAAACATCCAGATGAGGAAGTTTGAGGAAAAAAAGGAAGACAATGAATAGTCTCAAGATCTTGCCTGAGGGCATGGGGACTTAAATGAGTTTCAAGAGCAAGGTGATTCTAGCTCTCTTGAGGAAGCTTCAACCCCACCTAAGGAGCAGATTATTGACATGCCTCCATCAATTCCAGGATGGAGAGAGGAGGAGTAGTGGGAGGGTTAGTGATATCACCAGCACCTCTCCCCCAGCAATCACCCCCTCCTATGACTAGACTGCAAAAGGCAGTACTTAAAGCTACAGAAGAAGGAAAGGAAATAGGTGATCTGAGGCTCCAAATATATCCCATGATTCAACAGTTTAACTCTTCAGGTCAAGAGAGTAGAAGATACACTCCTTTTGATATAGACATCTTCAAAGACCTGAAAAAGGCTTGCACTCTTTATGGGGCTACATCAGCTTATGTTAAGATGTTATTACAGAATTTGGCTTATGAAGTCTTGACCTCTAGTGATTGGAAATCTATAGCAAGGGTATACTTAGAACCTGGACAAAACTTGTTGTGGCTTTCTGAATATAGTGAACTTTGTAGGATACAAGCCCAACAAAATAGTCAAAAGTGTCAAAATAGTCAAAATAGTCAATCACCTGTGACTAACTAACAGGTGTAGGTTCTTATGCAGAAATTTCAGTACAGATTAATTACTCCAGAGCAGCATATGAGCAAATTGCTGCTGCTGCTGCTGCTATCAAAGTATGGGCTTCTCTTCCCAATAAAAATGACAAGGGTGAGAACTTCACAAAAATTGTACAAGGATCAAATGAACTCTTGGCTGATTTTGTGGGACGTTTGCAGACAGCTGTCATACGGACTAATATGAAAATACAATAATAGACATTTTGATAAGGCAACTTGCTAAAGAAAATGCTAATGAGGTTTGCAGAAGAATTATACTAGAATTACACTCCTTTAGAGGAGATCATAAGACGCTGTGCCATAGTGGACACAAATACCTTTTATAGCTAGGCTATGATGCAGACTTCCCAAGATCCCAACATGGGAAGACAGGGTCCCTTTTGGCAAGAGATTTCCAGAAAGACTCGTCAACGCTTTCAATGTGATAAAGAAGGGCATCTGAAAACTCAGTGTTGGCATAGAGACAGAGTGAGAAGACAGGGTGGGAGAACAAGACCCAATACCCCATGTCCAAAATGCAACAGAGGGTTTTATTGGGCATCAGAGTGTAGACTGATTCAGGGAAACGGGATGAGGGGCCCAACTCCAGAGCCCCAGGCAAAAACACTTGGGGCCTGATGGCAGCCAATGCCACACCCAGAGAGTGCCTAGAAGTCCAATACCCACACACAATCAATCAACCAGGAAGCAATCTGATGGGAGAAAGGTATTACGATTAGGGAGGATAGAGTTGTACACTGCTGGGACAACTGAGATACCCCCTGGAGAGGTGAAATCTGTTCCTCTCCAACCTAGGGATCCCTTCCCTCCAGGCACAGTAGGCTTAACCATTACACCACTTGAGAGTACTTATAAAACATTGTCCATCCATATGCTGATATGGGAAACTGTAGAATGTATAGCCCCAGTCACTAATATAGGTAGACAATGTGTGACTTATCAACCAGGAGAAGTAGTGGCATTGGGCTTATTGATACACACTCCTAATAAGCAACCTAGAGATAATCACTCAGATTCTGACTCCAAGCAGCAAAACCCAGGAATATACTGAACAGCAGCCATGACACCTGACCGACCTATGCTCACCATCTATATAAATGGCATATCATTAGAAGAACTGATAGACATTGGTGCAGATCGCACAATCATTAGAGGTGCCAACTGGCCCAGTCACTGGCCAAAGATTAAGGCAGACACCTACATGTCTGGGGTAGGAGGATCAATAGCAGCTGAAGTTAGTGCTAACCCTTTAAGATAGATATTTGAAGGTGAAACAGGAGTTTTTACTCCTTTTATAGTTGAAAAAATCCCCATCAATCTGTGGGGAAGAGACATTTTGCAACAATTAGGGTTAAAAATGAGTACTTCGGCTTTTTAGGCAGGGTTGCTGTTGAAGGCCTGCCAACACTTTCACCTGTTCCTATCCAATGGAAAGCTGATACACCAGTGTGGATAGAACAGTGGTCCTTAGGTAGTAATAAAATTCAGTCCGTATTAGATATAGTACAGGAGCAACTTGACTAAGGACATTTACACCCTTCTCTAAGTTCTTGGAATTCCCCAGTATTTGTTGTAAAAAAGAAATCTGGAAAATGGAGGATATTGACTGATTTAAGAAAGGTAAATGAACAGATAGAAACTATGGGAACTCTTCAACCTGGACTTCCATCTCCTACTCAAATGCCTAGAGAATGGCCTCTTTAGGTTATAGACATTAAGCATTGTTTCTATTCTATTCTATCCTTCTAAATGAGGAGGATATGAAAAGAGGCATCATAAGACTGTTGCAGGATTCCCTAACATATAAAAAGACTGTTGCAGGACTTCAAAAACTTGTGGGGATCATTGGATTCCCTGACACATGAAGAAATGGACAATAGACTGGTTTTGGATTATCTCTTGGTTGCTAAAGAAGGCGTATATGTGACTGATGTTTACATACCCTCCTTCTAGGACTTCTGGAAATCTTTTACAAGACCGTGTTTATTTATATTGCTTTTTATATCACTACTTACATGCACATTTCATGTTTGTTACACCACATCGAACCTGCACTGACTGTGGGGAGAGCCTTCACTAATAGCCTGTGTGTTATTGCTATGTGCTCGTGTAATACCTTACATGCTGATGGGTTTGTGCATACCTGTCTCTAATAAGACCCTTCAGCCCAGAAACCTGCTAGCAATCCCCACATCCCTTTGGTGCTTTTCATCTCCCTTCTTGAGATGTCAGAGAGGGTGTGATTTTCTACTTTTTAGTGCTTTCATCTCCCTTCCTGAGAAGTTGGGGGGGCCTCCTTTTTGGGGTTCTTACTTCCCTGAGAAGTCAAGGATGGCATGACCACCTATGTTCTCAAACAAAAGAAAGTGAGAGATATAAAGGGCTAGCTAGAACTGAGAAGATGCACTTAACCGATTCTAAGATATCCAGGGCACAACAGGAAAAGAGCTAAATAGGCAATGCTACATATATTTTATGAAGTGTATTACACCCTCCCAAATCTATAAAGAAATTAAGAGAAGAGGGATGGATAGATGGTAAAACAAAAGTGTATGTGAAAACGAAGAGTTTGGGGGAGATTAAGTAACAGCAAGGCAAGTTAGGTGCAGAATTAAAGCAAGGATAAGCAGGTATAGGAATGACATATATGTGTACGGGGTATGCGTGTATATATTTATATGTATTTATAGAGCTACATATTGTGTGTGTGTGTGTGTGTGTGTGTGTGTGTGTGTGTGAGCACGCGCACAGATGTCCTGTCCTAACTAGAGCCTACTTGGGGTAGAGAGGGAGGGACTTGAAAGGATTTAAAAAAAAAAAAAAAAAAAAAAAAAAGAGTAAAATAAAAAAGATGCATAGCAGAGAACAAAATAATGTACAAGGAAAAAAGAAAAGATGGACACTTGTGAATATAATTTCTTCCAGTTATATACATACACACACACACACACACACACACACACACACACATATATATAAATAATTTTTCCCCTCCTTGAACCAGTATTTATTATTATATATTTTGCATCCTCACTGATATTCTGATGGGTACTAAACAATGTTCTCTTTTGTTTTGTTTCATTTTGTTTTGTATTCTTTTTCTGTTTTTCTTTTTTCTAATTCTGTTTTTTTTTTAAAGAATATAACCTCATCTTCTAAGTATACTGATCCCATGATAGAAAGTATCAATTTTACCCACATGAGAATTTATAGAATATTAAACAGACAAAAAAAAAAAAATTCCAAGGCAGTTTCTAGCCAAACTCCCTTGAATAAGATGAGATGAACAATTTTAAACAAGAATACTAAGATAAATAATGTATATTTAAGCCATCTAAAGATGATATCCAAAAAGTACTGTGAATTTTAGAAAATAGAATAAATGTAAAGAAGACAGCTATTATTACCCTATGAAAATTCTCCCAAAGGAATTAGTAGGAAGTCAAATAATGGAAACACAGATGCATAATCCTGGAGAACTCATAATTAAGGAATATGACAGAAAGAATGGACTATATGACCCAAAAGATCTTTTGAATCTCTAATTCTAATGATTCAAAATTCTATTAATTTATGAACACCTTGGGGCAAGAATGAAATAAAAATTTTACAAAGCCTTTACATAAGATAAACCAGCTTGAGGGCTAAATCAGAAAATGGAATATTTATTTTCCCCAAACCCAATCTCACATGTAGTAATTATAAATATAGCCATAATGTGATTATTTAATGTTGATACCCAGAAGCCAAGACATTTGTTAGATTGATTGGCTTCAAGGGAAAGTAGCAAAACACCAACCAAATGCTAAAACAATATTTAAGAACCATAACTTCCTGTTGCAAAGAAGGGTCTCCAATACTTCTATAAAATATTAATAAGGATTTCCCCAAGAACTGAAAGGACAATGGATTTACAGCTTAGAAGTTATATGATCTAACTATATATTCCTCCATTTTACAAATAACAGGTAGAATTTAGATTGTGCTTAAAGGATTGCAAGGTCCTTTACAATACTATCTCATTTTACCTTCACAATAGGTGCTACAGTTACCCCCATTTTACAAATAAGAAAACTGAGCAAGAAGTGAAGTGACTAGTCATGGTTACCAAATTGATTTGACCTCAAGCAGTTATGATTGTAGTTCTAGAGTTTTATCTACTACACCATGAAACTGACTCTAACATGATGAAATGAAAAGGAAAATAATGCAGCCAAGAAAAATTATGTGACCATCCAAAGAGAGGACTGTAGGACTGAGTATGAATCACAACATAACATTTTCATTCTTTTTGTTTGCCTGCATTTTATTTTCTTTCTCATTTTTTTCCTTTTTGATTTGATTTTTCTTGTGCAGCAAGATAATTATATAAATATGTATGCATATATTGGATTTAACATATACATACTTATCATGTTTAATATATATTAGATTACTTGACATCTAGGGGAGAGGATGGGAGGAAGAGGGGGGAAAATTGAAACAAAAGATTTAGCAAGGGTTAATGGTGAAAAATTATCCATCCATATGTTTTGAAAATAAAAAAGCTTTAATAAAAAAAAAAAAAAAAGATTATGTGGTTCCTTCAAGATCACATCAGAAAACATATAAGAATACAATGCAAAGTGATATGCTATCTTCCACTCCAGAAGAATATGCTCTTCCAGTAATTAATTAATCTCCTTCTACATGGGAGATATGCAAAAAATAACTCAAAGTTATTTAGATCTAGTCCTTGAAGGAAGATGTAAAATGATCCCTCAGAGTTGTCTTAATTTGAATTTCTCTAATCAATAGTGATTTAGAGCATTTTTTCATATGACTAGAAATGACTTTAATTCATCATTTGAAAATTGTTCACATCCTGTGACCATTTATCTATTGAAGAATGGTTTTGTAGTCTTGAGTTAATTCGTTATATATTTTAGAAATGAGGCCTTTATCAGGAACAGTGGATATAAAATTTTTTTCCAAGCTTTCTGCTTCTCTTCTAATCTTGGCTGCATTGGTTTTGTAGCACAAAACCTTTTTAGTTTAATGTAATCAAATGTTTTCCAGTTCTTCTTTGGCCCTAAATTCCTTCCTTCTCCACAAATTTGAATGGTAAGCTATTCGTTGTTCTTCTGATTTGTTTATAATACCACCCTTACATCCGAATAATGAACCCAATTTGATTTTATCTTGGAATAGGATGTTAAGATGTTAGTCAATGCCTAGTTTCTGCCATTGTTTTTTAGTTTTTCCAGCAAGTTTTGTCAAACAGTGAGTTCTTATACTAGAAGTTGGAGCCTTTGAGTTTATCACACCTTACTTAGTATTAGTTATTGACTTGTGTCTTGTGAACCTAAACTATTTCACTAATCCACTACTCTATTTCTTAGCCAGTACCAAATGATTTTGATGACAATCTTAGCCATTTCTAAATGGCTACCTGCCACATGGATTGTTTTCTTCCTCCTTCTCACACCTGAATGGAGATTCTGATTATAGAGACCAGTGATATGACATAAGCGATTTCACCTTTTCTTGTTAAGGACCACATCATTATAATAGTTACCAGCTACCTGCTAACTATGTTGTCACCAATGATTCTCTTAAGTTGACTGAGGACAAAGATTTCTTTCCTTGCTTGAATTTGTACCACTTGGCACAATCTATGGTTCATAATAAATAACCATCATTAAAATATAAACATATCAACAAATGATTTTCATTCATTTGTCTTTCTATCCATTTATCCTTCTTAATTTGTGTGATTCCCAAAAGTCAGAATTTAGCTTTCTTTTTTTCTTAAAACTTTCTCCTTTGAAAATCTCCTTAATTTCAAAAACAACTACCAACTCAATTGTAGTTGATTTTCAAAGCTACATTTGAATCCAGAACTCACTTTTGAATTCTAGAATGGTATTTCCAATTACACTTCATATAACTCCAACAGGTTTCCATCACTAACATATCAAATTCAACATATTCAAAAGCAAGCTTATTTTATATAAGCTTCTGGAAAGCAGGGTCAATCTAACTTTTAGATGTAGGACCAGAATATTAGTAGGTATATGATATGAGCTTGTTGATATAATTGCAAAATCTTCTGATAACAAGATTTGTCTGTGATACCACAAAATTTCCATGGAAAATAATGTTCATAATTTTGGGATTACTTTTTATTACCCCTTTTCATATTTTGTTAATGAACAGGTCTAAATCATTTAAATGGCTTAAATCTTCTCCTTCCTTCTTATTCTGATACCATGGAAGAGACCCCTTTTTATCACCTCTCTATACTATTTATAATAACTTCCCAATGATTTTATCTTCACATACTTCTCCCTCCAATTCAATTTTCATACCATTACCAGAATAATCTTACTTGAATATAAACTTGGTCATGTCACTTCAATGTTCAAAATAAAGATATGAAATATGATATAAATACTAAAAAACGATTTTTTCTACTATAGGTAGAAAATCAAAATATAAAAAATCAACAAATAGATTATGTTTAACCATAAGTATATACACTTGAAATATGAATATCAGTGATTACTTACCATTATTAACTTAGAAAAAAAAAAAAGTAAATTTGACCTTAAAATTTAACTCCATTTCTTACTTCATCTGAGGGGCTAGATGGGCAAGTCAAGCTCTGTTCCCCCTGAACACAGGAGAAGGTAGCATTCTGGAACTACAAGGTTATAGAGAAAAGTAAAAGATAAAAGATAAACTGCTTTTTCGAGAAAACAAAACAAATATGATGCGGGCATAGCCCCTTTAAAATTCCTTTTCTGATCTCCAACTTCCTTTAGGACTGACCTTTAATTTACAAGATCAGGTCAAAAACCACCCTTTTGTATTCCAAGGGGAGAGATCCATATCTGAGCTAATTTAGGCAGTACCCCGCCCCCACCGGATCTGAGCTAGCTTGGGTTTTCAGCCCCCATTCTAAAGATCTGCTCAGGTTTCCCCAACCCCCACCTGGTGAGTTCTGGCCCTCCAGGAATCAACCTGGAACTCCACCCTAGGCCCTTTCAAGCAAATAAAAGAGCCAATCATCTCTGGGCAGAGAGTTGAAACATGCAAGTATCATGCTTTGCATCACTGACTCTCTGTCCTCAGCTTCTGGTGTATTTCTTCCTCTATCTAATACCTTTTACTAACCAGACTTTAACCTTACTTCCAAACCCTATAATAAACCTCTTTTTGTCAATCTAGGTATTTGGCCCTGTAAATTCATTTACAGGGGACTATCGCGCCACCACTAGAACTCATTTAACTCCAAATCCTTGCACGCTGAATCCTAAGGGGTTGCAGGGGAGCTCCATTTGACTCCCTGTACCCCAAACCTGCCACTAGACCTCAATTAATCCTAATTTTATTTAGGTATCCCTCAACATTTGGTTATACTTCATCAAAATATACTTTATTATGACACTAAAAATAAAGAACAAGCCATTTTCTACTTGGCCTATCTCAAGAAGGAATGCAGAACTGGTAGGGAAGAAAGGAAGTGCCCCTTAAATATTGGGATCCCCTTAGTCAACATGATGTAGTTGACAAATGACAAGAAATAAGCTAAGTTTTAAAATTGTAGGCATGGGAGGATGACAACAGAAAGACTAATCTTACCAGAACTTTTCTATTTCTATTGTAGTTACAGGAGCTAAATACAAAGAAGAATGAATCAGCAGCCCTGATCTTAGCAGTAGGAAGGCACAACACTAGCCTGCAATGCTAATGACTCCTTACAGTTTCCTAAGGAAAGTCTAAGCTAAACTTCCACACTCTTAAGGTCCTCCTTAACATGGATTCATCCCACCTTACCTCATTGTAGTTGTTCTCAATTCAAAGCTGACTACTTCCTTTGTTCAAATACAATCTAGGCATTCAACTGTTTTCATGAAATGACTGCCTGCTTTTCTTTATAATGTGAATTCTTTTCCACCATTTAAATCTAATTGCATTGCCAAACCATCCATTAGCCACAATAAATCCTCTTAATCCCCTGTTAGTGAAGCCCTTTCTCCTCAAACCTCACATAATGTTTCAGAGCAGGGGTGAGAAAACTTACATCCTCAGGTTATAGTTTGGTGACAAGTGTAAATCACAAATTCCTTTTTTCTTGAAATACTTTGAATTATATTTTTTCTTTCTCCCAATAAGACTGTAGATTCCTTAAGGGAGGGGATTATTTCTTTATCTTATCTGCAACCATTAAATGCTTTTTTCCATAACTTTTAAACCAACAAGTAACTGCTGAGTGATACTATATTCATTACATTTATACATTAATATGTGTAAATTTACCTTGATAAATCCATGATCTCATCTATGTTGTTTCTAAGTCAATCACTACAGATAACAACTTATTCATGCTTTCACAATGTTTTTTAATCTTTCCAAAATCCTTACATAAATCTATCATAAAGTCTATTTAAAAAGGGGGGGATGAGCAGCTGGGTGGTGCAGTGGATAAAGCACCAGCCCTGATGGCAGCAGGAGCTGAATTCAAATCTGACCGAAGACATTTAACACTTCCAAGCTATGTGAACCCCAATTCCCTTAGCAAAAAAAAAAAAAGGGGGGGGGGAGGGCGAAGGATCCTTCATTATGGACTTTTGGACTTTTCAGATGTTATGAATAGCATACAATACCCATATTGTCCAGAAGTCATCTCCAATTCCTGCAACAGAAGTTGCTGTCCTCCTTAACTGATCATTCCTTTAGCTGATGATGCTTTTGATTCAGAAATTCAAATCCTAACTCAGACATTTAACAGGCTACATGAACTTGGACAAGTGACTTCACCATTCTCACTCTTAGTTTCCTCATCTGTAAGGTGAGAATAGTAAGAGGAACTTACTTACATGATAGTTGTGGATATCAAATGAAAAATAAAAGTACTCTGAAAAGTTTACATATGCTATAAAAATAAGAAGAAAAGGAAGAGTGTTAAAGAAACCCTGTTTCAAATAAAAATTTTATGGTTGAATAGTAGAATAGATTAGGGTACTGAGGACTAAAGTGATGATAAATGAGAATATTAAGAACTATAAAAGGAAAGGGAGTCTGTAACCCCTTTTAGTTCCTTCCTCCTGAGATTTCATACAATTTACCCTGATTCTGTCTTCTACATAGATAATTATTTGTATATTGCCCTTCTCACTCTGATTATAATGTAAGTTTCTTGAAGATAGGAACTATGTTTTTGCCTTTCATTACATCTTTAGCAAGGCACTTCCTTGCACATAACAAGCATTTAATACATGATGGCTGATTGATTTTTAAAAAGTGGTCAAAAGCATAAATATTGAAGTATACTTTCTGATAATTCGCCACCAAGTAATTACTAAATAAGTAGTTTTTTATCACGTATTATAATTTGAAAGAAAGACCATAATTTATCCAAGTAATGCCTACTTTTTGTTTAAAAACCAAATAAGAAAAGAACTACTACATTCATTGCTCAAATACAGGAAACCATAAATCTCCAAAAGTTCTAAATAATTTATTATGGGAGGGGGGGGAGGAATCTATATAAGACTTTAAGTGGTATATTAGTTTAATTTTAGATCAACAATAATAAAAACTAGAACATACAACAACATGCAATATACTTGGGCAAATTTCTGGTGTTGAGAAAACATATAGACTATTCATATAGATAGTTTATTCATATAGGTATGGAGAAAACATATAGACCATTCATATAGGTAGTTGTAAACCAACTTCTCGTTTCTTTCCTTTGTTTTCTTTCTTTTAAAAAACACAACAAAACTGAAAAGTGGTATAAATATAAATCTTGCAGTGAGGGCCCCTCATTATTTTGGTGTAACACAAAGAAGAGACATCTCAAACTATGTTTTCAAAAAGAGGTTGAAGAAGTAAATGATGGTTCTTCTTTGTGAAAGACTCACAAAGGAGATTATGCAAGGCAAGTGATTTTGCAGTCATGTGGGCTCACTACAAAATGTCACAGCAGTTAACTAAAAAAAAATAATAATAATAACATCATTATAGTACACAGAAAAGAATAGCTGAGAATATAGTTTCTGAATTTACTAGCACTATAATACTGCATATGAGGAAAAAGTAAACAAGACTGAGACTGGTTTATCAGATCTATCAGAAAGACATGGGGATCATTTGAACAATAAATAAAGCAAACAACCAAAGTAAAAGATTAATATGACCATCTGATTTTTTTTATTAGCCAAAAATAGGGCTCATCTACTAGAGAGATGTGATTTTTTTTTTTCAACACAAGATGACAATGATTCAGTTTTCAATGACTAATAAAGAAACTAAACCATCAGAATCAAGAAATAGGAAGTGGGAAAGCATGTCTTCTAGATAAGTTTAGTAAGTATTTGTGAGGATATCTTGATTTGATCGTCTCAGGAGAGGTTTTTCTGTCATCTCTGTCATCTCTCTAGAGTAGAAAGGTCCTTGCCCATGGGCACCAAATCCCCAGTGACAATCGCTGTATTGCCAAACAGAATTGTACTACTCCACAAAACAGGCTAGACAAATTCCTATGATGCTAAGTGAGTGACAAAGTAGAGATTGCACAGACAACATGCTATCGAAATACTGTCCAACTCTGCCCCCAAAAAAACCCTAAGGAAAAAAAAAAAGATTATTCAGAAGCATGTGCAAATATTTGAAAAAGAAAGGGGGATCATATTGGAATAGAAAGAGCAATGTTAGGGTTATATAACCTTAAGACTAAAACATTGGAAATTATTGAATTAATTATATAATTTCATTTTACAAAGTAAGAAATTAAAGAACAAGTAAAATGTGTTTTGCCCAAGATCACTAATGTAAACAATGGAAGAAGTGGCATTTGAACAGAAGGCTACCTATCAATACTTTTCATATGTTGCACATATACTTACTAAAATATAAGGCACAGCAATAAATCAATCTTTTAAGTTAATATTTGAAATGCAATAAGTAACATAACAACTTTAACCATATAAATTTTCAATTGGAATGAACATAAATATACTAATATACTAAAGTTGAATTATCTACTATCTACTAACTACCATTAGTTAGAACCCTGATCAACTGATATTAAACAATATACAACAGACTTTTTTTAAGGCCCATGTGTTCAAAGATAACTGATAATGTGATTATTTAGAGTTGTTATTCAGTTTTTTTCATTTTTATTTAACTCTTCTTTTGGGTTTTTTGGGCAAAGATAGTAGAGTGATTTGCCATTTCCTTTTCTAGTTCATTTTAGAAATGAGGAAACTAAAGCAAACAGGAAAAGTGACTTGTTCAGGATCACATCAGGTCAGATTTGAACTTAAGGAAAATAAGTCTTCCCCACTCTAAGCCTAGCAATTTTTCCACTGAGGAACCTATCTACCTCTATTTCAAAATATTAATCTTTAAAACATACATCATGATTTTAAAATTCTGTAATAATGATTTTTCCATGGCAAGAGTATGTTATATCTAACAAATAAAATTGATGATTGCTATTAGAATATAAAAAGTCCTTTAAATAAATACATCCTCCACTAAAATTATATTCTGATGCTTCCTCATAGATGAAAATGACACTGGACTTTCAAAAACTATTGGACATCAGAAGGACTTGACCCTTCTACAAAGCAGGTAGAGTTTTAATAAAGGCAAATAACTAAATGCCTTTCATCAGAAGACAAACAAAACTAAATTCTGAGGTCATTATCAAATAGCTGGTTAGTTACAAAAGATATAAATATATAGACAGATATATAGGTATAAATATTATACATATAATATGTATTATATTATATGCATATACTTTTATTACATTATTTATTATTTTATTATATTATATACATATAATACATATAAATATATACACATATACATGCTAAAAATATTGAAAAATTAACTTTATAAATTACAGATCCTAAAAAAATATGTGAGAATATACACATAAATATTTATACAAATACCCAACATTAACATGGATATAACATGGAAAATTAATCATTTAATTGATAACTTGCTAAAAATGTGAAATACAAAAAAACCTTCTTACAGAAAAAGGAATGCCAAATAGAGTACTGTTGTACAGGTGCTCCTTATATACAGAATGTTCATGCCTGATGCACGTAAAAACGAAGACTGGAAAATTGGAAAATAAACAAAAATGTTATATTCTGAACATAGAAGATAACCAAACATCTAACTCCCCTGTATATAACATGAAAAAAATTATTTAATAAGTTTCAAATTTTCATTTCACAACATTTAAACAATAATACTAATAGACTGGACAACAAAAGTCATGTCTCAAAAAACTGTACAGGTGTTAATGGATCTGAGATAAATTATTATATTTGTCCCTCCCCTCATTATAGCAATAAAAAGTTGCAGGGAAAACAAAAGATAATTGTGACATCAAGAAATCCGATAATAGTAGATTTAATAGTATGCTTATGTTGCAGTCTGCTGCTAAACAATTTGCATTGAAAATGTAGCTAGGTATTTATCTCCATCACTGCAACTATAAATAGGAAAGTATAAATCAGGCTGCACTGACAGTTCAAGTGGAGAATTTAGGAGCAAAAAGCACAAAGATTTTCAACAATATGTGACAAATTTAATTATTTCTTAGTTTAAACCTGGTAAAATGTAATCAAATTTTAAAAAGAAAATCAAAGTGGATTTATATAAGTTTAGCTCAAGAATTAAAAAAAAAAAGATCAGATATTTTCATTGAAGAAATTTAGCTTTCTTAAAAAGTCCAAACACATCACTATGTCATGTGACTACTTTCTAAAATAAAACTCTTTCATCATTTAAAATTTGTCTTCTACCATATAGAATAACTTTAATAGAAGAACAAAGGTCATTTAAAAAAAAAAAGTAAACTGTTTTTATAAGGTAACTTTTAATTTGTGGACATAATGTCAATTGCTATGGTGAACACACATTAGGTCACTAAAACAACGGTAGCTAAATTCCGATGTGACCTAGCAGTCCAGGTGTTCAGGAAAAGTGTTGTTAACAGTGAGGATTGATGATCTAATCAAACTGTCACAGTCAGATCCTCAGCAGGGTGGTTGGAAGGAGGTGGAGGAGGATAATATTCAGAAAGCAAGCACATGCTTAGTGTTACTTTAAATTGATGCTGACATTTTCAATTGTGAAAAGATTTTTTTTTTTTCCTAAGTAATATAGGAAACAACTCTGCTAACCTTCCGGAGGATATCAGATAATCAGAGAGATTGTTTTGCAAAAGCTAACTTCTTAGGGATGTGAGATCATATGAAATAAAAATAATCAGACATTTAAGATATTTAGAATAGTAATGAACTTTTTAATTGCTTTCTCCTTCTTAGATATAGAATATTAATGTAATGGACATTTTCTGTATATAAATAACATCATTTTTTTCTAGCATAATATTTGCATTCAGTTGAATCCCACAAGGGTAGGAGTAACCAATAGTCACATGCTGATTAAATTAAGACCTCTGGAATTGTATGATAATTAGAATAATTAATATTATGCTTCTCAGTATCACACAAGCACTTGTCACATGGAATCCAGATAGAATCAATGATTGGGCTGTAAATAAATACAAAACTTTTATCTCCATTGCTAATACCAATCCAGCAAAAACCTGAATTCATAATTGGTTTAAAAATAATAATAATAATAATTCTCTCTCTAAAAACATTCTAAATTGTTCAGCATAACTATAATGATCTCCATGGATCCCAACATATACCTTGAACATCACAGCCTATAAACAAGGGAATATTAAAATAAATGCCTCAAAAAAAATCACCAATCAGGTTTACTTTAGCGGTCAAAGATATTTTAACAAAGTCTTTAGAATGTGGCAACACCAAAGCCTTAGTATTATTCGATATTCTTGGCGAGATCCTAAGCTTTCAATGTTCAACCTTTATTCTACAGCCAAGGACAATCCAGTTTGTTAAATTGCTTCATGTTCTCAAACCATGTTATAAAGTATTCTCATGAAAATTTTTTGCTCCGTCATTCCTGACCTTTTTGAAACAGTGCCCCAGTAAGTATTAATATTGATAAAAACCACATTATCTCTGTCATTCACTACTGACATACAGACCCAAGGTAATGCAACACAGTTTTCCTGCTTCTAATAGCAAATAAACAGTGCAAGACTGAACATGTAAAATCAGAACCAGGGGTTATATATTTTCTTTTAAGACTTTAGGCTCTATATTTCTTATTTCTGATGCAATCTATTAAGACACAAAGCCAAATCTATCCAATAAAAAATGCAAATGTGAAAGGCATTATTAATTCTCCAGAAAGTAAAATACCAAAGATTATTAAGTTACTCATTTAAAAAACTAAATAAATAATATACAGGAATAAATTATGAATGATAAAGTATAATCAGGTATTATCAACTAGAATATTTTATAGATAAGATTAACATAGTATTTTATGAATATTTAATAAAGAAAATAATATAAAATAAAATTGATTCTGGATAAGTTAATTCTATAACTTCAAGATATTTTTTCTACATACTTGAATAGCTAAACAAATAATTAATTGTGCCTGTAGGGAAACTACCTATAGGGAATCTGTAAGTAACCCAAGCATTCCTCCTCATCTTGTGTAATTCTCATCCATGTTTTCACTTGAATCTTCCATGTGTGGTTAAAACAAAATATCATGAGTCTTCCTCTAGAAATCTTGTGACATTGTAGACATACCAATAGAATATATAATTTGTCATTAAATAAGTTACCCACTATTTTCATCACATAATTCTCATCTCATTTTCTGGTAAGTTATCTATCAGATCATCTCCTGACAGCCTCTCCTGCAAAATTCTTCATTTATATGATGTTGGGAACAACTAATCTACATACTTCTCTAATTCTCCTGTGTACTTTATATCATTCTTTAATTCTGCAGAGCTCTGAAATGCTATTATCCCATCTTCTTGATATCTTCATCTCTCAAATTTGCTATGACACTATACTATCCTAGTTCTCCTACTTACTTGATTATTCCTTATGTTTTCTTTGCTGCATCTCATCCAGGTCTTGAAAAATGGGTGTCCCACAGAGATCTTACCTTCTATGTCCAATCTGTTTCCAAGTTCTATTGCTTTTTACCATTATAATATTTCTCATATCCTATTATTTAATTTCTAGACTACAGTAATCATTGGTTCTCCATGCTCAACTCTCTTCTCACACCAGCCCCCTCCTCCATTCAGTAGTTAAATTAATCTTCCTAAAGCACAAGTACTAACCATGTCACACCTCTATTCAATTAATTCCAGTGACTCCACATCACTTTCAAGATCAAATAAAAAAATCACCTACCTGATACTCCTTCCCATCTTTCTAACCTTCTTAGACCATATTACCCTCCCTTCCCCCATGTACTTTTGGAGTAGATTGAATTGCTGTGGCCTCTTTGAAACTCATTTCAAAACACTCTATCTGCAGAATACAATAATTTTTATTGGCCAACCTACATGACTAGAATGGTCTCCATATTTCCTCCTGTGTCCTGTCTTTCCTGATTTTCTTCAAGTCCCAGATAAAATTCTGCATTCTTAAAAAAAAAAAAAGGCTTTTTCTGATCTCTCTTAATGCTTGTTCTTTTCTTTCTTTTTGCAATTAATTCCACTCATAGCTTCATAGCTTGCTTGTACTTGTTTTCATATTGTCTTCATCAAGATACTATGAATTCCTTGAAAGCAAAAGATAGCCTTTTCCTTGTTTTGAATCCCAATTGCTAAGCACAGAATAGGCACTTACTAGATATCCTGACTGACTTTGGGTGACCTTCAACCTTAATTTCAAAGTTTTTAGAAATAAAATAAAGAGTTTCATTCCGACCACACACATGTAACCAAAAAAAAAAAAAAAAAAGAAAAAAAAAAGTGGCAGAAAAGTTTGTGAGTTCCACTTAAGTCAGTGAGTCAACAAACATTTAAATACCTACTCTATGCCAAGCTCTATATTAAGTACTGAGGACATAGAGAGGCAAAAAACAGACCTGGCCTTCAAGGAGCTCACAGTCTAAAATTATCTCAAAGGCATCCAAGAACTAATTGAAAGGAAGAATGGGAAATAGAAAAGAAAAGGAAAACAGGGAAAGACAAAGACAGAGAAAGGAAGGTATTTATGACAAACTATTTTCTTCATCACACGTGGCCATTAATCACACAGTTAAAGAAGTACAGATGGATTAAACTCGAAAGAGAAGGTTTGGTGTGGGCAGAATAATATGTTAAGGCAAAAAAGACATCAATTATCAATTTATATGAAAGAGAGAAAGAAACCAAATACGAGGGGAAAATGATGGGCCTTCTGATATTAATAACTACTGACCAAAAAGCCTACTTTTATATTTCTATAAAATCTTTAGGAGAATAATCTGTACTATAAGGGCATGATGGTTTTCTTAGTATTTTGAAGTATAAAAAATATGTAATGACTAATTGGTAAACTTATCATACTAAATATCTATAACTCAGTGTGGTTTGCTGATACAAATTCTGAATCCTATAAAATAAAATAGGCCTAAAACAGTAATAAATTGTATATGTAATATCATTTTAAATTTTAATACAAAAAGGACAAATGTGCAAGTGCCACAAATCAGAATTAATACAACAATATCAAACCTCTCACTCTCTTTCTCTCCTCTTCTCTATTCTCTCAATTCTCTACCTCTGTTTCCCTCTTACGGTAGAGAACACAGCTATATTTTCTATGCAAAATCAGAAAAATGGTACAAATTTTTTGTTTCTGTAAGATTTTTCTAAGTTATACTATCAGACGAATTACTTGAGATAAGTCCTCAAAGGTTTTTTCTTACCTTGATTTTTAATCATTTTCAAAATTTACTGCATTTTTTGCTATTTATAAACATTTTAATTTTCTATAGTAATGTTTTATCATGGTATGAGGGGGGAACCCTAATGCATAAAACTAGGCATACAAAAAGGCTATGAGAACAAGAACATGAGAAATAATATTTGCATCTATTCTCTAAGGCAAGTCAAGATATGTTCAAAAAAATGAAAAACACCAAAAAGTTGATCACAAGATGAACTTGTTTGGCCACAGCAATCCATGAAAACCACATATTAAGGAACTGAGAGTTTAATCATCTGTGTTGATAGGGTAAGTAACCATATTGGGGGAGAGGGGGAAGAGAAGCATAAATTGACATATATAGAAATAATTACATGAAATTTCATATTCAAGTGGTATATATAATTCATTATTTTGTATGACAAAAACATATTTTTCTGACAAATTAGCATCATGTAAATAATTTCTTTGACTAAGTTTTTCCATTATTATCAATCTTATATCAACAATTGTTGCAATTAATTCTCACAAAGACAATTTACACAAATATTTCTCTTTAGGGTTTTCTTGTACTCCGTCATTAATCTCCTTAATATAAATTCAAATATTAAATCAACCCTTTACTTGTCAATCAAACGGTAATTCTTTCCTCCCATACTGCAAATCACCTATGCATAAATATCTGTTATTCTAAAATTAACATGCAGAAAATGGAAGGGGGGATTCATTGGATGATAGTTTTTAAACTGTAAAATCATTAACTGGTCATCCAATTACCTGGGCCAAATAAACTTTATTGCTTCTTTTATAATTCCATTTGGTAAAGATTTATTCAAAGAACTTTATAGTTTATATTTTATATAGTCTATCTTATTTTTTGTATATTAGAAATATTTAGGTAAATTTCTTTTGTATCAGCAACAACATACATATGATACATTTCTTATACAAATTTATCCTTACAATATATGATTTTTTTAAATATCAGCTTTTAAGTTTAAATAGAGCTAATATCATTCACATGCTTTATTCTTTTTGAAAAATGACATACACTTTTGATCATTTTCCTAATTTATATTATGATAAAATACAATTTATAAAGGTCTTAGTCATAAGGATAATTTATTAGACTAAATTAAACCACATGAATAAAGTAAAACTAGTTTCAGGAAAAAAAAAACTAGAGAAGAGACATTCTACTCTTTATATAGTAGGGAATAATTAACAAAGAATGTATATCTCAGAAATGTTTGTAAATGTTTTTGTCTAATATCACTTCAGCTTCTTTTTATACTGATTTTTTTAAAATTAGCTGAAACAAGTGAATAAATGCAATTTTTAAAGTTACTATGAAAATGAGACTTTCTCCTTACCATCATTAAAAAGACTAAGGAGTACATTTTGCATGATGGATCAGATTGTCAACAATTTATTCCGATGTAAAGGTGATGAACACGTTAAATTGTTTTTATATATTAGAACAGTGAATTGATACTTAGAACCAAAATTTACCTGCCATTGATAGAGGAAAACAATTATAAGGCAATGAAATTTATTTGTTAATCACAAAACTTCTCTAATAGAGAAGTAAAGAAGTAGATTTGGCTTGTGACACATCGCCCCTACAAAGACAAGGCAACAAAGTTGCTTCTCAGAAAGACAAATGAACCTTACTTTAGTTCATAAAATAAATATATCAGAAAGTAAATGGAAGAAAACCCTCAAATTAACTAGTTTTATATGTGCATCCATTAGTCTAGAAATATAAAAGTAAAGGAACTTATCGAAGTACAGATTAGAAAAGACATCTCCATGATAATATATATATTTTATATAACTTACGTTATTTCCTTGATAGAACATAAAATTCTAGAGATTAGGGATTATTTATTTTTGCTTTTTTTATGTCTAGTATGTTGCACAGTTTTTAGCATAAAGCAAGTATTTGATAACTGTTTTTGATTGTTTACACTATTATATGGAAAGAGAAAAGACCAAAAAATGTAAACAAATCTGAATACAGAAAAACAAGAGGTAAAATCATTCTCAATGCAAATGTTGAGGTTTCAAGGATACAAGGCTCTGTCTTAGGACCTCTTCCCTTCTCTCTTCTTACTAATTTGATGAACTCAGTAGCTTCCATGGATTGAATTTTTATCTCAAAGTACATGATTCCCAGGTCTACAAATTGAGCCCTAGCCTTTCTCCTAACTACTCATTCTGTATCACCAACAGTCTATTGGTCATTTCAAACTGGATATACCATAGGCTTAAAAAACTCAATCCCATTCCTACCAAATCCACTTATATTCTAAACTTCCCTATTAGCACCATCATCCTCCCAGTCACCTCAGTGTACAATAAAACTGCTATCTTTGATTCCTCACTCTCACTCACCTCAAATTGTCAACTTCTGAATTGCCCTCTTCACAAAATTTTTCACATATGTTGCCTTCTCTCCACTCAAAAGGCCACCTCCCACATTTAGACCTCAAATGCCCCTGACCTGGAATTCAATACCCTAATTGATATCCCAGCTTGTAAATATTTCTCCCATCTACTTAATTTATCTTTTTCATGGTTGCCAAGTTGATTTTTCTAAAATATGTAACTATTTCACTCCCTTACTACTCAATAAACTTTAGTGATTACTTTCCTTGCCAGGATCATATATAAAGTCTTTTTAAAACCTGGCAATACAAAGTCTCCCCCATTAGAATGTAAGTTACCTGAGGGCAGGAATTGTTTAGCTTTTATTTATTCTCTGAGCTTGGTACTGCAGCAGTCACTTAATAAGTACTTTCAAAATAAGTATTGACTTACTGATTAAGAAATAATAAGAAGAAAGGAATAATAACACTTAAATTTGACTAGAGTTTGGATTTAGAGGATATCACAAAAAGCAATGCTCCGGAATAGAATAAAAATGAAGAAAGATCAAAAAATAAGCAAGCATGTTTATATATAGTAAGAAGGAATGTCTAGTTATATAAGAAACTATAACTAGTGAAAAATAGCATTAATTCTGAAGGTCTTCAACAATAAACTGAATTAAGAAAAGTCACAGTTTAGTTGATTAACTGTGCTTTGTACTTAAAATAATTTTCATAATGATAAATGAATGTCTGTATAATTATTTTAATGTTTTAAAAAGTTAAGAAAATATTTGTTTATACTCAAAACTCACATCTATTTTTAAATTGATAATAATCCACTTTTAAAACTATGCTTGAATTTACTTACCTACAAAAATGTCTATATCAAAGTAATAACGTTAGGAGGTTATATAATCATCCTAAATATCTCCATTTTAAAGATCTCCCTATCTAGATGCTATCCAAAATTAATTTTGTAAATAACGATTTAAAAGAAAGAGTTCTAGGTTTTTAGCAGGAATAATCTTAATCTCAGTATATTTATCTGGAAAACAAGCAGGTTAATTTTTGATTAGCTCTCCAGGCTAATTGTACACTATTTCAAAGTCCAATTCTTTTTGTACAGCAAAATAACTGTATGGACATGTATACATATATTGTATTTAACTTATACTTTAACATATTTAAGATGTATCGGTCAACCTGCCATCTGGGGGAGGGAATGCGGTGAAGGAGGGGAAAAGTTGGAACAAAAGGTTTTGTAACTGTCAATGCTAAAAAGTTACCCATGCATATATCTTGTAAATAAAAAGCTATTTTAAAAATTAATTAAATTAAAAATTAAAATTTTTAAAATTTTTAAAAAAATTTTACAACTGGAAATCAGTAAACAAAAACTTTTTTTTTTGTTAATTCTATAGATTTTTTTAAAAGAATGGAGAAAATGCTAATAATGTAGAAAACTCAAAATGTGTCAGGCATATTTTCCCCTGCAAGAAAACCAATGGATAACCATTTACTACATGTTATTAAATGACCTATAATTAGATAAGATTTTCTTCCATATCTTCATTTTGAATGACAGAATGAATTCATTAGATAATAATCAAAAGACATTTAAATGGTGAATGAAGTAAATGAAAAAGCAACTAAAGACATTTTGTGGTCCAAATATAAGATATGAGTAAAAAGTAATTTTATTGTACTATCATGAACTGATTTGTAAATCCCTTCCACAAAGTTTCTCAAAATTAATTTAAATGTTTCATAATTATTCTGTCATTTGGGGATGGAGAGTGTTTATATGAGTATGATTACTTAATTACACTGACAATACAAAAAGTCCAGAGTAACAAGAATTTTTTCAGAGAGGTACAATACATTAAATTAGTACATTAACAATTTTCCCAACTGAAGAAAATGTTCGATGAAAATATCAGTTTATATACCAAATGTCTAATTTTTTTTTTGGTCACAATTTTAAATTGTGCAACTTTCAGGCACACAGTTATTTGGCCTACTATATACCAGTTTCACATATCTCTAGTTATTTAGTCTAACATTTAACGATTAAAACTTCAGGTGTTACAAATTAGGCACAAAATACTGATAAAAAAAAATAAGCTTAAAAAAAAGCATAAAATCCGAATGATTTTCAACAGCAGGAATTTCCTCAAGTAATCCTTTACGACAAAATTAATTCACATTATTGGAAAGCTCTCCTATATCAATAGTATTTTTGTCCTATGGGGGATTGCTCAAGCAGGATACTGAATTTACATATTTCACTATTGTTTAGTTGTTTTCCTCACTAAAAAGCATCAAACCTCTGCTCTAAATTTAAAATGAATAACAATTTTGCTGAAGGTTTAATTGCTAAGTAATTTGTTTGAACAGTTTAAACAATTTACAATTTAGTCAACATAAAAATTTGTAGGCAATCATATGGGAAAACTCATAAAACCAGAACTAAATTTCTAGTAATCAAAGTTTTATAGACTGAAATAGCCTTTAACTAACAATATTATCATTATGATTTGATGTTAACTGCACTATTATAGTTTCATTATAAAAATATATGGCAAAAAATAAAATAAAATCCATGGAACTTAGTGAAG